>NC_028355.1:21096836-21133724 GCF_000741045.1 Vigna radiata var. radiata | reverse complement strand
AGAGAGAGAGAGAGAGAGAGAGAGAGAGAGAGAGAGAGAGAGAGAGAGTGAACCTTTTGTCTTTCTTTATATGGCCATCAATATTAACTAGAGCAGAATTACATTCCCTTCTACCATTCTCCTTTTCCCTAAATTTAAAACCTCCATACATACAAAACTTTCTATCAAAATTCCTTTAACTTTCATAATATTTTTTTCCTAAAACATCTTTTATACTGCACACTAGTCTTCTCCATCAACAATATCATATATATATATATATATATATATATTACATTTTACAATATTATATATATGTATGTATTTATGTAAAATTTTATATTATTATAGTTAAGAAAAGTTCATAAAATGTATTTCATTCAGTTGTATTTATTTTATTATATGTATATAGATCGATAGATTTATCTTTTAATTTTTACCTTTCATAGTTATTTTAGAAACTCTTCTGAATTAATTTAAATTGAATTATATATTTAAATTATTACTCCAAAAATGTATATTTAAAAATAAATAAAAAAAACTAAAATAGAATGACCCTAAGTATTAAGGTAGTATTGAATTGATTTTATTAGTATATATTTTTATGAATATTTAAATACATTGATATTTTTATTATATTTAGTAAATACAATTCACAATAATTTTAATAATAGTACATGATATGCAATATATTTTTGAAATTTAATAAACATAAGATGGAATGGAACTTACTTTATTCTATACATTTTGTAAGGGAAGAGAAATGAAAGTTACTTTGACAGTATTAAGTTAAAATAAAGTAATTTGTAGATTTAAAGATAAAAGAGATGGTAGAAAGCTATTGGTGGGAGTAGTGAGTTAGATTGAAAAGATGGGAAGTACAATAATATGGAAGTTGAGAAATAGGGTGATCACATGGCGAGCATTGAAGTGTGTGGATAAAATAGTAACAAATACAATCCCTATCATCCGGAAAACATGGTCAGCTGTAATTGGATCGCCGCTTCTCTTCTTTTTCATCTTCTCCTCCAAACAATTATTGCACAAAAAGACAATTTCGAATATTTTTTCTTTGGTTTCCCCTTCGCCTACCATCCCACTATTGCCAAATCTTCATCTCTTTCAAACTTCAAACCTCTCTAGATTCCACTATTTTTTTATCCACAAACTATCACACCATCTAACAATTTTGTCCTCTTTCAATTCTCATCAAACCTTCTTTTATAATGTCTTCATATCACTTATAACATGTTTTTTTTAAAAAAAAAATATTCAAGCATCATTTTAAATTGAATAAAAACGAAAAAGTTTAACATTTTATGATAAATTAAGGTTTTGAGTGAAAGCAGAAACTTTTTAGGTTGTAGATGACTCTATGTTAGAAGTGAATATATTGGAAATGGACTTTAAGTTTAACTCAATCCCACAAAACCACCTTGTAGGATGAGGTTTGCATCCGTTTATATACACTTAAATGGCCTTATCTCTAGTCGATGTGAAACTTTCAACGACTTTTCAAAAATTTTAATAATATATAAACAAATAATTTATTTTAATTTTAATATATTTTGTGTATGCGACACTTTGTATATGTAAAAAAATATTTATTTTATTGGTTGGAAGTAATATAATTTTCTTACTTAAATTTAACTTATTCTCCTGTGTAACTTATAATTGGTTCGTTTTAAATGTTTTTTTAAGATAAATTTAAATAATTCAATAAAATAATAGCATTATCCTATTGTTAAAAAGTTGTTAAAGATTCTATAAAATATAAAAAAGAAAGTTAAATAAACATATCGTTATATCAGTTTTAAAATATTTTAGACTTAAATAATTGATAAAACTGAATATTTATATAATTATGTGCTGCTAAAGTTGATTTATGAAGTAATAATTTATTAAAGTTATATTTAGAATAGGTTGATGCCATTGCTAGAAATATTGATTATGGTAACATGAATAATATGAGATTGTAGCTTGTACTGAAAGATACCGGTGACAAACAAATAAAATAGTAGCATAAGAGTTCACTAAAAAGGACAATAGATTGAGAATGTGCAAAGTAAAAAAAAAAAAAAAAAGATAGAGAGGTGATGAGTGGACGAATAAAACGAAAAGCATGAGACTTAAAATCACGTGCTTGATTAGGGTTGTAGGGTAGTTGGGAATTTGTCATTTTTGGCTTGATTCTCGTCTCTGAAGAGGGCGAAGAAGCAGTGTTTGTTTCTGTCACATTTCGCAGATGCGCATGCCATTGCCATTCACCAATGTCCGTTGAATTCATCAACTCGTGGACAACACCACTCTAACTACATTTCCACCATTAACGTCCTTCTGCATCATAATTCACAAGACCATCATCTGCATCTTTTTTTTCTTTCTTTTTTTAAATTTGACACGCTTCGACATACACTATAACACTGACCTTCATTTTGGGTGTGAAAGGTAAAGAAAGTTGGTGCTGCTAGGGAATGGAATCTAATTTCGCAATCGGCAATCTTTGACTTTGCAATTAAAAAAGTGACAATAATAGCAAAGCTCGTGCGGTTGGAAACGCGAACTTAATCGAAACAGGAATGTAGAAGACAGAAAAGCATAGATACATTCAACAACTCATAAAATTGAGGTCAGAAAATACATTTAGTTTGAATATATCTAAAAAAGAAAAGGATTACCAGGCATAGAAAACCGAAAGAGAGGATTTGATATAAAGTAATTATGTCTGTTTGTCTGGTTCCGATTCTAAAAGTGAATTTGCATGCTGGTGTTGTTGTTTCTAAGACGGTTTAGCCTTTAGTTGACTGGTTTAGTTGTATATATTTGAGGTTGATAATCCCGGTGCTTAACAGAGCAGATATGCATCACAGAATAGCAAAAGGACATAATCTATTAAAAGAGGGACATCTTTGAATAAAGTCACACTTCGTTGTCCACAGACTAAATATTTTCTTGAATAAATGAATAGAGATTCCCATTCATCACTACCTTCTTGCTTTGAGGAAGGGCCACTCGGTGACTACTCTCAATTGATTATTCACAAATAAGTCCAAAACAAATATAGAAAAGCAAAATTTATTGTCACTGCCACGTTTCCAACGTCAATCACCAATTGGTTTTTCTCACTTTTTACTGTTTTCCGTACATCACATAAGAGCATTTTCAAGAGTCTTATTATATTTTTATTTCAATTAACTTTTGTCTTCATCTCATTATTTTGGGAATATCTTTATAAGTTTTGCTTTTAATGTAAACTATTATGTTGAAATTAAAATAATATTTTCGTACCACGTTTCTTGTAATTTTTTTTTTTATAGATTTAATAAAACTGTGAGGTATGGAATGATCCAATGTGGCAAGCTAGGCATATATGTGCCAAAGTGTCAGATCCCAAGCACAGTGTTCCTCAAATATGACATTATTTCCGTGTACAAAATCACACATAGAGTAAGAGCTACCCTATTACGCTGGGCCCTTCATGTGTTGTAAGTACCATATGGATTTTCTACCATTTGGGAAGGGTAAGTTTTTGTCTCAAAAAGCAAGTTGTACACATGCGGGGTATATCTTAATGTACAGTACCCCCATCTTTTGGATCTTCATCATGATGCTTCATATATTTTCTACTGTGTCCTTTTTCACTTTCTGCATTTAATTTGACGCCGCAGATACATATTTATTAAGCGAATTAAGTGTTTGTTATCCTGGGCTAGTAGCGTTTTGCATATGAGAAAGAAAGTCCAAAACGTGAAAATGTCTGGTAAAATCTTTTCCTGCATTGAAAAGAATATTCCATGTAAATAAGCAGCAGTCTTTTTTTTCGGTAAGCATGCATAAGCATAATTGCTTTTTCTTGTTGGCATCACACTCAAGTCGGTGCTTACCACTGCTTCCTCTTTATGAAACATGACTCTGTCTAACTCCAAGAGTGGTGTTTAATCCTCTACTTACATATCAACTAAAAAAGTGGAAGAATCCAAAACCACCCTTAAATGAGATAATTGAGGCACACCCCACCCCAGAAATTAATTTACTAAGCTATGTGGTGCACGAGTGCATGGTTGGTGATTGTGACAAATGCCTCTTCAGTGAAAAATTTAAGAAAATATATGGAGATAGAGCTCAAGAAATTAGTTTGTTGGTTGTTGAAAAACACGCACTCTGAACGATTAACGGGAACAAAACACTAATCATTAAGGCATCATTAGCCGTGACTACAAATTAACTTTTAACTTGAAAGGACACCACTTACTATGTTTGGAGCATGGTAATTGGTAATGCTGCTACCATCTCTCTCTCTCTCTCTCTTTCACTCTCGCGTTCTACAGTCTACACTGATGGACACTTTAGTACACACACGCACACAAAGCCAACTGGCAGTGTTGATTCATTCGCATAAAGATAAAATAAGAAGGCGAAAGGAGTGAGCAAAGGGACAAGCAGTTTAGAATTCTTGTGTGATTCGTTTGTTTCTCTTTCTCTCTCTCTTTTTGTTTGTCAATGAATTATTTTTTTCTCCACCCTCTAGTGTTCCTCCTCTTCTACTTAAACTGAGAGCAACCACCTTCACAACCACAGAAAAGGAGAGCCAAGAAACAGAGAAAAGAGATCCTTTATCTACCACTCTACACTCTTTCACCCCATCACAACATTAAAGGGCCAATCGCTCAAACAAACAAGAGTTAAATGGATATATCAAGTTCGCAATACAATAGTGCTGATGAATCTGGTTGGACACATTACTTGGACCAATCCTCTCTCTCTGAAAGTTATTTCCAGAGGAGAGGTGGGATTGTACACTATGAAGGAAAGGGGGCTACAATGGAGGAGCAGGAGGAGGAGGAGGAGGAGGAAGATTTATCCATGATCTCTGATGCTTCGTCTGGTCCTCCTCATTATCATGAAGATGATGATCAACACAATTGTGTAAATTGGTATTCTTCTTCTTCTCACCACACCAAAGAATCAGAAAAAAAGAAGAAGAACAAGGTCAAAGAATATGGTAACAATCAGCATCCTTCAACCCTCGATGACACTGCCAGTTCCCCTGTTCTTAACTGTGCTAAGGCAAGTCACAAGGCAAATGTAATTGTTGTTATAATTGTGATGTAATGTTATGGCATAACTATTTTGTTGTGTAAAAAAAATCTCCTCGGCAGCAATTCGTTTTAGGAGGTTAATGGGATTTTTTTTTTTGTTTTTTATATTTGAATAGAAGAAAGTCAGTTTCTCAGGGAATGGAGCAGTGGAGAATGCAGTGGATTTCCCTCCATGCTTCTCGGGAACAAAAGTAAAGGTACATCTGAAGTTTTATCATTTATATTGCTTTCTAACACATTCTGTTTATTGTCTGGTTTCACATTTTGTTAATTTTGAGAGCTAAACTTGTGAATCTCTGCAGAGAAAATCTAAATTCCAGAAGCACTTCAGTTTATTTGAGCGTTCTGGAAAACAAACTTCAGAGGAACCAGGTGATCCATTCTTTTGGACATTATGTTTTTATGTTTGTGTCCTTCCTATAAGCTAGCACGTGCCTCGTAGTCAATTGTTTCATCATTTTTCTCCTGGTGTTAGATGGTTTCAATGAAGGAAGGAAATGACAATTTTACCTGTGGCTTTTGCTTCTACTGTGGAAAGAAAGACTGGGAGATATCAAAGTAGATGCTGTTCAATGACAAATAGAACTCCTTTTTTTTAAAAGAAGAAAAAGGAACGTCTCTTATGTTGTAATGTTACTGTTTTTTGTAATTTTACTGTTCTTTTTAGTGGGTGCTGTGTTACTACTGCCAATGCAGTTTGGAACAACATAAAAGAATATAAGAAACTCTAAGAGGTTTCTGATTCCATTCTCTTTGCTACCATCAGTCTCACGGCGTCTGATTGAATATGGTCACATTTCTTTTATTTATTTTTTGTTATTTCTCTGGTCTCCAGAACACAAGCATATTACGTTGCTAAATTCGAATATAAAGCAGCAGAAAACTAACCAGACAGTTCACATATCATGATTTGAATCTTGCTAACATCGTATGTATATTATGTTCAGTGTAGCTTATTTTTGTGGGTATCAATTGAGATTTCTAGTTTTTGAGGATGAGTTTGGTTACTCACCTCCAATTCAGACACATCATTAATAAAAAAAAAGACTAGAAGCACATATTTGAATTGACCTAGAAATACAATAAATAGAATTGTGTCCCACAAAAGCAGTAATAATTTGAAAATGGATCTCACGTGAATCACATAATTTGAAAAATGAATACACAGTCAAAGGATTTGTACCAATGAAAGGAGTTAGCAGCAGAAGGCAGAAGAGAGAGAGATAACTAGGAAGGAAGCAGATATGAAAGCAAAAGGGTTGTAGGGAGTGGTGACCCACTTGATTAAGTTGAGCTAGTGCCAGGCTAGCTCTCAACCACTTTGGGTGGGTTAATATGGTAACCTAAGCTGCTTGACACCAAAAATAGACAAGTATCCAAATGCAACCAACAGTCAAGGTGCCAAAGTAGGCACCCCCACCACCACCTGATAGCTACCCACATAAACTGTGATCCATATACAACAACACTCTGCTGGTACAATTATTGAATTTGTTTTCATAGAATATCCAGCACAATCTTTTATTCCAAGTGTTTTACATCCTCCTCACACTCAAACCAACTCATGGATCTATCGATAAAGAACTCAGATGTTGGGAAACAGACAACACTCCTGCTTTCACTACTCATCCCTCATTCTAATTTGGCGTTACTCACTTACAGTTAACTAATAATTCTGCCTTTCTTGTTTTTCGCCCTTATCCACACCAATATAAACATCAAAACAACAAAACCACTCTAATACACCCATTACACAACAAAACCGTTTAAACTATATTTTCCTCCTTCTATATTTCTATCTACCATCTTCCTAACCAACTAATACCACCCTTCAAATCTCTAATATATGAAGAGGTCAGGACCAAATTTTCTAACACACTACGTCTAACTTTCATTTTTTTTTATTATTAAAAATTACCCTTAAGTTATTAAATTAGGATATAAATTCATTCAATGTGATATATATTTCACAAATTTAATTATTTTTTTAAAGTATGTATAGAGAAAAGGGATTGGAATGGGAAGGTTGGTGGTGTTTAACTCGAAGACTGCTATTTTCAACATTCCAATTTTTTTTACCTGCATTCACCTAATCTTTTAAATGTTCATTTTATTTTTTTTTAGTAAATAATATAAGTTGAGTTTATTCGATTCTTCTTCTTCTCTAATTTGAAATTTTCATCACACTTTCCTTCCTCTACTCTTTGCTAATTTCCTGATACGCAACATTTTCCCTTCGAAAATGGTTGTTTCAGAAAATATTTCTAAATCCATGAATATTTTCTCAAATATCTATTTTGGAAAATTATTTTTGTATTTTAAATTGGGTGTTTCAGATATTTTCAGATACGGAAATACATTCTAGACTGAGAAATACATTTCAAAATAAAAAAGAAAAAATTAGAATAGATGTTTCAAAAGTCATCTATGAATCTGAAAATACATTCTGAAACACCTATTTCAAATTTTTTGTATTCCATAATTATTATTTTGCAAAAGATATTTTTTGAATCCGAAAATACCTTGCAAAACACTTATTTTGGAAATTGTTTTCGTACATTTCGTATTAAATTTTTTGGAAGTTATTTTTTTGGATTTGGAATACCTTTCGAAATATTCAATCCAAAAACTACTTAAAGTAAAGAAGTGTATAAATATTTATTATATTTTTAATGAGGGATAATTTGGGAAGTATAATTTTATGGGGTGCAGGAAGAAGCAGCCTGCCTGAAAACGAGGCCGGCTAATGTCAAAACCAATGGGTGGAAACCGGCCCAATTCGACGTTTGCTTTATCCTAACGACTTTGCTGTCCCACATGACACCGGGAGTTGCTGAATTGGGATTATCTCGACACGAGCCAGGTTGCCGAAAACGAACTAAAGTATCAGTATTAGTTATAGGGGAGCACTCCGAGTCACTGTGACTGTGTTGTGTGCCATGACATGAAACTCACGTGCTCCCTTTCACTTTCTCTCTAAATCTTCAAGTAAAGTCTAACGCAAACCTGAGCCTCGAAGCTCTCGTTTCCGATCCAATTCTTCGTTCCTCAATGGAGGACGCGTTTGCCAGATCTATTCCCGAGGTAACTTCGTTCTACTTTCTCCATTTTCCCTGCCGCTGCAATAAACAGCAAATCTCATTGTTACTTCACAATCCTCATTTAACAAATCTCGAACAATACATTCTTTATTTTTAATCTAAAATTATAGAAGACATCGGAATGTGAATTATCTATGTCTTGTGTTTTGCGACCTTCGGTAATAGAGATATTGTGTTTTCATGATCACGCAACGTAATAATGTTGAAAATCCATGATCACACATGCTTGCATGCTTGCCTCTCGCAGCAGTATTATTGAACTCTGCATCGACTTATCTCTTCACACAGAGATTGCTATAGCTCAGTTATATATTTGAATGTTCCGCTGGAAAGCAATAATTATTGTTGTTAATTTTGTCAGGTCCTCGATTTCTTCGGAGTGAACCCGACTAAGGGTTTATCTGATGCTGAGGTGCTCCAATTTCCTTTCATTTCTTTGTCGTATCGATTCTCGTATTTTCTTAAAGCCCGATTATGTTGTTAATAGTTTCAAATGATTAAATCGCCCTTATTTTCCAGGTAGTACAACATGCTAGACTTTATGGGAATAACGGTATGTCTTCTGTAGGGCCGTGTATATTTTAATCCCTTTCTTACTTGGACAAGAGAAGAAATATCAAGGAATGTGGTTTTATCTTGAAATGAATTTGCATTTGTATAGAGTGTCAGATGGCAGTCAGGATAATAAGATTACACGACTGATCTTAGCATTTGAGAAATTTACCTATTGCATCTTTTTTACCAGTTTTGTTAAAGTATCTTTTTTGTTTGCCTACTAATATTTCTTTCCTTTTCTCTTACTGCATGGTGACGGCTACACAGTGCTGCCTGAAGATCAAAGTAAGTATATAGAGTTGTACCTGCCTTATACTTTTGTTTGATTATGTTATTTAGGCAACTTAGTGCTTTTCATTTGCTCTTCCTGAATGGCAATGTCAGTGCTTGGTACTTAATTTTGGCTAGTTATATAAAAAGATTTTTTTATTCACTGATTTATATCGGATGCTAAGTAATTTGCTGATCATTCATAAAATCCTATTAACGGTAGTGTAAATGGTTTGAAACTCATCTCATATTATTGCCAATTGAGGTTTTCACGATTCTATCACACTAGATTCCATAGTTCTTGTTGTTGCTAAATCTCATCAATTTAATATGCAGGAGCTCCTTTTTGGAAATTGGTTTTGAAGCAATTTGATGATTTACTTGTAAAGATACTAATTGCAGCCGCTCTTATATCTTTTATTCTGGCTTTAGTTAATGGAGAAACAGGCTTGATGGCATTTCTGGAGCCTTCTGTAAGATATATTTGCACTCATGTTGTGTTAGATATTTTTAGCAACAGTTTTATTTGGTAAAGAATTAATTTTTCTGGTAGTTCTTATACATAATGATGCAAAACTGAAAAAAGGCTGTATCCTTCCTATAGAAGCTGTAGATTATGAGCTAAATGACCTCATTTTACTACTTATTGAGTACGCTTGCACAATACTGCATGCCCTCTTGCATAACTGGTAAACTCATGAAAAAAGGATTTTTATAGAAAATGTACTGAATTTTTTCTGAACTAGAGAATATAACAAAATTTTCTATTTGATTACACTATTTGTTAAGCTGGGCTTATCAAATAGGTAACGTTATTGCAAAATGTGCATTGATTTGGTTTTTGGTATTGTGTTTTTTGATTGAAAATAAATTGTTGTATGCATAGGTTATTCTCATGATATTGGCAGCAAATGCAGCAGTTGGAGTGATTACAGAATCAAATGCTGAAAAAGCTCTAGAGGTAAAATTGAAACACTGATAAATTTAGAGCTCCAAATGATGTTTGACGATAATGATTTTATGTTCATAACAACAATTTTGATAAACTTAAGACTAAAGCTCAATTTGTTTCTAATTTGTTCTTTAAATTCTCCATTTGCTTAATGAAAACTTGTTAGATTAAAATAACTTTATTTTGGAATTCTCTTGTTCTGGCTCTGTCAAGTTGAGCTCACTTTTTATCTATTGCTTTCTCTTTTGTACTATCTTAGGAGCTGCGTGCCTATCAAGCTGATGTGGCAACTGTCTTGCGCAATGGTAACAAACTTTTCTACCTGTCTAATTTTTTGTAGCATGGTTAGTACTATAGTGGCTTTCTGGCGCTTTATTAATGATGACATATGGTGTTAATGGGTGGTGTTTTTGTAAAAGATAATTATTCATATTTTCCATTTCAAATATTTTTTTAATTTCAAAATTTTCTTTAGCATTCCTAGCTAATTGTGGTAGTTTTGTTAAAAGTTTACTAAACTCAATGATATGCTCTTAACTCTAAAGGAACCATGTCGTAGTTTTCCTTACTTTTTTCTCATGGTCTTGTCTTTTTCCTGCTTCTACTTTTGGGGGGGTGTGGCTGGATAGGGGGAGGTGAGTTATCCTCGTGAAACTGTGTTTGTTTTGTATGATAACATTGGGTATTCGCAGAGCCATTATTTAAATAAAGGATCAAATAGTTTCAAGGGTAATTTATTGTTGTTTCCTCTTATATAGGATGAAGTGTTCATGGCATTTTGCACTCTGTTGATTCCAACTTTTGTGGGATTTACTAAAGATATATCCTGAGACTAGCAAGCTTTACTTTCTTGAATTTCTTAGGGCTTGTTTCTTGTTGTTGGAGAATGTCTTTTGTTCTTTTGCTCCTTAAGTTTGATTTGGAATGATTTTCGTCTTTAATAATCAATCAATCAATAATTAAAGATGTTATGACAAATAATGAAGAAAATAAGATTTTAAAGCTTGCCAAAAATAGAGAAGTGAAGCCAAAGAGAGTTGGATCCAGTAAAATATATTAAGAATAAACAAGGCAAAGTTTTGGTGATGATATGAAAGAGAGATGAGAGAATTCTTTTTATAAGAATTTCAACTATGAAAAGGGACTAGAAATCAAGAGGATAGACAAATTTTGGCTCGCTTATCATATAATTGAAATTAGAGAAGTAAAAGAGGCTCATAAGAGGAAATGGATAATTTGCAAAATTTTTGGTTCTTGTGGAGGTTTTAAGTGTGTGGGAGAACAAGGTATAATTTTGTTCCTTGACTATTGAACAAGATTTTGAAATCTAAGAAAATATCCTATGAGTAGAGGAAGAACACTTTGGTTCCTATACCTTGGAAAGTTACCTTAATTGTTGTCATCCCTAGTTTACTTTTGTTAGAAGTCCCATATCGACTAGAGATAAGGTTATTTTAGAGTATATAAGTGGGTGCAAACCTCACTTTATAAGCCGATTTTGTAGAGTTGAGTTTGGCTTAAAGTCCACTTCTTAACATGGTATCAAAGTCATGATTTAGAGCTTATCCTAGCAAAATTTGTTATTCTTTGGACATATTGTTCCACCTGCTATTGGACTGCTATCGGACCACCCATTAATGTCTAGTCCCACGCTCGAGATGTATATACCTTGGCATGAGGAGAGTATGTTGGAAGTCTCACATCGACTAGAGATAAGTCAGTTTAGAGTATATAAGTTGAGTGTAAACCTCACCTTACAAGTCGGTTTTGTGGAATTGGGTTAGACTTAAAGTTCACTTCCTAACAACTTTATTTGCAACACTTTTGGGGGTTTCTTGATTGTTGCTTCAAGGGTGGTGATTTGTTTCAACATCTACTTGAGTTATAACTTAAACATAGTTTAAGCTCAAGTAGTTCTCACCTCACAAACCACTTTTATGGAGTTTGGTTACATCTTAAGTCCAAATTCTAAGATGATATTATAGTCTATTCTTGTTTCTATACTAGGCCACCTACCGTATTATCCATCCATCAATCCCAATAGTATTGGGCGTGGGGATAACATGGAGAAAATCCAATTCCCAAATTGATTAGATATAAGGTTGAAGTAGCGTATATGGATAAGGGGTTAAGGCCTAAGTCAATTCTACGAACTTGGCTTATAAGATAAGGATTGTTTAAGCTTTATATGCTCTATTTAAGGCATATTTTTTTTTCAATGTGAGACTAAACCACCACCTTTGAAGTTACAATAAAGACAATTCCCCTTAAGAGGTTGCAGCTAAAGGTGGGCTAGGTGTTTTTTGCAATTAAGGGAACTTTCCTATACTGCCCTTCATGCCCCTGATGACCTATCCAGAGTGTGACAAATGTAGGTGATCAAACAGTCGGTCTAGGATAAACTCTAATGTCATCTTAGAATTCAGGTTTAGAACATCTTAACTCAGCCCTAATAAATTGGCTTATGAGGTGAGACTTATGCTTCACTTTATGTGCTACCTTAACCATGTCTATGGCCAATGTGAGACTTGCATTTTTCCAATATGATAAAAGGGAAATATTCAAAATTGTGTAAAATTCAAGTGTCAAGAAGGACATTGGAGGAAGTTATAAAGAAAGATCTCATGATGAACAATATCTCTCTATATTTGGTCTTTAATTGAGCCAAATTGCTTCATGTAGTTCTTGTAGTTGACTTTTTCTAATGGGAAATAAGTTTTTGTTGTTGTATAATAAATAAATAAATAACTTCGCAATGTCAAGTGCCTTCTGCATTAACAATTTAAATTAGATCCGGTTTGCTTTTCTTTTCCTTTGAAAAGAAATTACAAAGACAGGTTTTCTCTCTAAGGTTGTAAATATGATTAGTTAACCATTTATTGTCGACATATATTTTTCTAAACCATTCTCCATATTTTGAGTAGACCTCCTAATGCTTTATGGAAAAACGAGAAAAGAACGGTAACCAGAAACATAAAAAACTCAAGTGTTATTTAAATGTTCCCTTTGGATAGCTCTACTGGAAGAGTCCGGGGTAAACAAGGATAGTGCGAGTTCAAACCCTTGCCCTGGGGCACATTCTACATCCCCCTAATAGTTAACAATCTTGTGTTCTTATTGTTTTCTTTCTTCTGTCTGCCTTGATGGTTCAGTTGTCTTTTTTTTTTTTAATTTTTTTATTGAATTGGTTAAAGCTTATCATCTTGAAGTTCTAGAACAAATTTTTACTTTGTATTTCTTGCAGGTTGTTTTTCCATACTTCCTGCATCTGAACTTGTTCCTGGGGATATTGTGGAGGTTTCTGGTAAGCTGATAAGCAAACTGTCTCTGTTGAGTATTTAATCCTGGAAAGTTGAAAGTTGAATCTGTTCTGATTGTGAATTAAATAGTGGGCTGCAAAATTCCTGCTGATATGAGGATGATTGAGATGCTAAGCAATCAAGTGCGTGTTGATCAAGCTATTCTTACAGGTATTCTTACAGCTTGTATATTCTCTGAATAGAACTATTGAATTCTTTTACCTAGGAATCACTTCATTTGTGTGGTTGTGTCTGAAAAGAGTGAAAATGTACTACGTACCCTCACATGTTGACAATTTAGGTAAGTGTTTGTGAATTACTGATGTAGTTGATTTGTCTGCGTATTGTTCTATGATTCATAAGAGGAAGGTTTTGTAGGTGACTTTTGTTCTGATTTTTAAGTAATACTTAACATTAACCTTGTTGATCAATCAATAATTTTAGCTTGTTAGTTTTGATAAATTGACTACTAGAGTAATACCCTTGAAAAAACTGATTTTCTTTTATAGAAACCCATGTTTTAAAAAAATTGAAAATACTTCTCTGTCTAGTGTATGCTTTTGCCTGGTTATTTTTTGGTACTGCTATGTGTGAGCAAGTGGTAACAGATTAGTAAGTTTATTGGGGTCTAGGCTGACTCCTTTTTTGCTCGGTTACTTTAACTGTCCAAGTAGCAAATTTGGCTGAGACATTTTTTAAATCCTTTTGGCTTAACAAATTTTGCTGTTGTTACTATTGCTATTCATTAGAGTACTTAAAGGTTCCTTTTGGCTAATTAATGGCCCTGTTGCGAAGTTTTCCTTTAAATTATGCTTTCAAAATGCTAGACAATACTTTGAAAAAGGAAAAGGTGGTTAGATAAATATGTCAATCTCACTCCCTACACCTTGTGTGTGGAAAATATGCCATGTCTGTTTAAGGCAAAAACTACATGTATGAATAATTGTTTATTGAACACAGTTATATGTATCTTCTGACATCTCACTGGATTAATGTGATCAAGATTCTCTTTGCTGATTGTAGGTGAGAGCAGCTCGGTGGAGAAAGAGCTGAAAATAACCACAACTTCAAATGCTGTATACCAAGACAAAACAAATATTCTGTTTTCGGTATGAAGCTTGCTTTCTTTGTTCAACCAGCGTGTGGCTAATAAGGTTTAAAATTGTTCTTTAGAATATAAATCGTTTGGATTTCTAAATCCAATTTGTAATTATGTTTGAGGTAGTGACACTTATCTAAACTCTACTTTGGATGATTTTCTGTTTGGTGCAGGAAATTTGGTTTGGTGTTACTTGTTAATAACATTTTTGTAGATGTAAAAAATTTAAAGCTGTTTAATCGAACCAATCTAGCTTTTGATTAAACATTTCAGCTACTAGTTCTTGAGAGGATTTTGACCTGCAATTTTCTGTAGCATTTTCTCATTTGTGCTAATTGAATCAGTTCAATGTTTGTGATGTTTATGATCAATTGTTGTTGCTTAAAATTGATACACGTACCTACCAACACGCTGGTCTATGTATGCTCACACTAAGTGAAATTTATATGCCCGTACTGATCATTATATTTATATATTGTTCATTGAAATTTATTTGCAATTGAACAATGTTAGTCATTATTTAAAAGTAATTACTTTGTGACTTTTAAATTTTGTAAAACATTAACATGATGATTTTGTTTTTAAGGCCATGTAAAAAAACATTAGTAAATTGAGAATTCATCATCATTTATTTTAATAAATACTGTAAATCATTTATTCTGGAAAAGAACTTATCAGCTGTTATAGCAGTATAAAAATTATTTAATTTAAATTTAAATTGATGAAATTTGACATATGATATAAACATACAATCTTAAAGTTTATTTATAAAATTGTTCAAAGGAATTATTGTTAATAAAAAAGATAGAAACATGATGCATAGCCTTAGTCCAAAATATTTGATTATTTGTAATTACTACTTAAAAATAAAATTGAAATGAACTACTATTGGACATTAAACATGACTGATAGCTACGTTGATAGTTGTCTTCAGAAATTTCAAAGGTCCATGAATCACAGCAATATAAAATTGTGTTTGCATTAGTGTTCTTCTGTTTGCATTTTCTGTGCATCCAAGTTTCAAATATTTAAATAAGCACGAGTTCAAGGCACTGTTTCTTGTAGTCTGGTAGCCTTGTGTCATTAAATTGTTCACGTTACTCTTATCT
The DNA here is from genome assembly GCF_000741045.1 of Vigna radiata var. radiata. Lineage (NCBI taxonomy): Eukaryota > Viridiplantae > Streptophyta > Magnoliopsida > Fabales > Fabaceae > Vigna > Vigna radiata. The sequence continues at coordinate 21,118,261 of NC_028355.1, read as the reverse complement.
TTTTCCCTCCTATGTAAGAGTTGGTTTTCACTGTCAGGGTACGGTTGTGGTTGCTGGTAGGGCAAGAGCTGTTGTGGTGGGAGTTGGTCCTAATACGGCCATGGGCAGCATACGAGATTCAATGTTGCGAACAGAGGATGTAAGCATTGAATTTTACATACAGTGATCCTTTTACTCCTTGTATCTTTATTCAATTTTTTGCACATTTGTGTTCTGTCTTGACACATGTATAGGAAAAGTTGCTTTTTACTTTTACACACACAATAGAGGTGGTTACATCTTTTATGATTGGTCGCAGGAGGCAACACCATTGAAAAAGAAGCTGGACGAGTTTGGTACCTTTTTGGCCAAGGTGATTGCTAGTTCTGTGATTTCACTGTATTTCAAACTACCGGGGAACACCCAAGCTCACATCAATAATAGTGTATATAAGTAGGGTCAATCCTCATCTTAGAAACTGGTTTTATAAGATTAAGGTCTAAACTACTTTTTAAGATGGTATAAAAATCTATCTTATGTCCATTATAAGGGTTACTCCCATGTTATACATGTACCAAGCCTGTATTTAACGTACAGGAGTATATTGGAAAAACCTATGACCTACATCCATTAGAGATAATGTCAAAATAAAGTGGGAGGAATTCTCATCTAATAATTTTTGTAGGATTTAGTTAGACCTAAAGTGTTTTGTAAGACAAACTTAATGGTTGTTCTTCTGCTACACACATATTGCATGGTTTGTTGCTATTCTGCTGCATATTGCATGGTTTGTAATAATAAATCAGACAGGCTATACAACTGTTAATGCATTTTTTGTTTGTAAGCCTCCTAAATGTACTTGGTATTAGCAGTTCTATCTGAAAAGTTGAGATTGGTAGTTTGGGATTGAATTATGCTGTTTTTGATGACGGCACTTTTTCTCAACTGTTAATGCATTTTTGGTTTGTCAGCCTCCTAAATGTACTTGGTATAAACAGTTCTTCTGAAAAGTTGAGAATGGTAGTTTGGGATTGAATTATAGTGTTTTTTATGACAGCACTTTTTCTCACCTACTTTTGGCATTTAATATAAAAGTTCATTTGAGGCAGGAAAATAATTTTAATTGATAAAAATGTAACCGTAGGTTTAGGAACCTTGGTTTTCAAATGTTGGGGCTGCTCGTCTGCTGCATATTTCATTGTTGGTAATAATTGATCAGATAAGCAACACAATTGTTTATGCATTTTCGGTTTGTCAGCCTAGTACATCCAGTTGTTATCAACTGTACCATCTGAAATGTTGAGATTGGGCATATTACACTTCAAAATTTGAATCTACAATGTCATATAATTTGGTTACCTACCAATTTATATGGTAAGATGACTCCTAAATGAATTTGCATCTTACATTATTAAAATGAATCCATGTACTTTCATATTAAAGATAAAAAATTTGAGACTATTCAATAATTGATATTTTTTACTTCCGACAAAAAATAATCGCAAGTCATGTGGGCTTAAATTCTTAAATGCAAAGGAATTGGAAGAACACTTTTGAACTTATCCTATTAGACAGTCCACTACTTTATTGTCACTAATTCAATGCACGTACTCTATTTAATTGCTTTGTTTGCATTCTTCTAAAACGAGGCTTTGTAAACTTACAATTAACTAGTAGTTTTGTATGACTTTTGCTTAAGTTGTTTTTTTTTTCTTATCTTTTTCTGGTTTAATTGAATGAATGCCACTATATTTCAATTATATGATATATTTGAAGTAATATTTTTGTTGTCTTTCTATCTTTCTTTTAGAAAGTGAACTATAAAATCGACTTGTAAAATCGACTTGTAAAATGAGATTTGTATCACTTTACAATATGACATTATCTCTAATCGATGTGAGCTCTTCAACTCACACCCCCATGCCGAGGAGTAGACATCTTGAGTGTGGGACTAGGAGAAAACCCTATAGTGGGTGACATGATGTCTAACACCTTGCTAGGATATCTCTGAATGATTTTGGTACTATCATAAGTAATGAACCTTAAGTCTAACTCAATCCTACAAAAACACTTTGTAAGATGAAATTTGCACCTATTTATATATCTTTAGTCTTTGTGGACTCTTTAACATAAGATTCAGTACAAATTATGATTCAAAAATTAACTTGGTGATTTAGGATTGAGTTATAATGTCTTTAATAAACCCACTTTACCTTTTCTCACCTGTTTTGGCATTCAATGAGAAAGCTCATTTGATGCATGGCATAGAATTTGAATTATAAGTAAAACCCTTTTATTTGGGAGCCGAAGTATTATCAGCTTCAAAAAGTAAAATATATCAAAGGAATATTTTTGTGTGAGAAATCATTTTTATTATTCAAGTTTTAACTTTGAAGCCCACTTATTATTCTATTTCCAAATTGTGAGGGTGGTGGTTTCTTTATTTCTTTTTTACAGGTTATAGCAGGGATTTGTGTTTTGGTGTGGATTGTAAATATTGGTCACTTCCGTGACCCTTCTCACGGTGGTTTCTTGAGAGGTGCAATTCATTATTTTAAGGTTTGTTCACCAATGAACTTTGTATTATCTTTATCAATGTTTCCATTTGCTCTTGTATTCTGTTTTTACAGGCATCATGTTGTATTCTTCTGTTGTTTTTATTTACATGTACTGCTAAGTTGTTTTATGTTTGGTATCTCTTTGTGTTTGGTGTATAGTTGCTTATGTTCGCTCTTTCTTTGGAATAAGATATCATGTTGTCCTGTGAACATGAAAATCTTTTAACTTCTAATCATATTCCTGCTAGATTGCAGTTGCTCTGGCAGTTGCAGCAATTCCAGAAGGGCTCCCAGCAGTTGTGACAACGTGAGTTTAGGAACTTATTTTTGTTTTTTCTCTGGAAGCCATCATGTATTTAAAATATCTTTATTTTAATTATATAAAATAAGATATAGATGTTTTGGCTTGTGTGTTCATATAGAATCTACAATTTGTTATATATATTATAATGTTTTTAATTTTGGGAGTTAATGTCCTTCATTAAATATGATTTATTCCTCTCTTTTTTTTGTATAAGAAATATGTTAAGAATGAAACAAACCATAAGGCAGCATTTCTTAAGGCCCTTTTATGAGTGATGTCCTAGAGGTATTACTATTTCTTTCTGTGAGCTGAAAGGGAGAATTCCAGTTCCTATTAAACTCAAATTTCAATCACTATCATTTACTTAGATTTTTAATAGTCACATTTGTGTATTGAGTATCTTAAAACTCATAATCTCATTTGTCTAAGTTGTTTCTTTGTCCTTTTGTGTACCTAATGCATGTTATCGAATTTTACTATTACTACTTAAACTTTTTGGAGTCTATACCAAATATTGGTATTCTGGGCAATATTGCTATTGTTTTTACACTAGAAACTTTTTTGATAAGGAAGAAAGGCATTATGATGTTTTTGTAAGTTTGGGAAATAGACCAAAGCTGCTTACTATATGGGAAAAAGACTAAAAACATTAATAGACAAAAGCTACTAAATTCTTCAACACTGCTTAGAAAAATCCCTCAGAATGGTTTTGTGCTTTGCCCTAGATATTATACCACCAAGTAGAAGCCAAATGCCTAATAATCTTAGCAAACCAGCTATTGTGCTATAGAAACTTGCTTACAGAATTACTCGTTCCCTCCCTACTGACTGGAGACTTCTCATGATATGCTGAGATGTATGTTTGAATTAATTTTTTGGTTAGAAAACAACATATATTCAATGTGATGGAAAGTTAATCTAGGATTTTTTCTTTTTCCTATTTTTGTTTTGATTCATTTTCTTTATAATAGGTGTTTGGCTCTTGGAACAAAGCGTATGGCTAGGTTGAATGCCATTGTTCGCTCCTTGCCATCGGTCGAGACATTGGGCTGCACAACTGTTATTTGCAGTGACAAAACTGGGACGCTAACTACTAACATGATGTCAGTTGCGAAGGTGAGTTTGGCTTGACACTGAAATGGTAAAATTAAAATTTATTCATTTGTCTTTTTTGTGAGTTTTCACCTTCCCACAAGTGTCGCATTGGATTGTGCCATCCTCATTGAACTCTGTCCCGATTAACTGATGCTTATTTTTTGGTTTTGTTTTAGATGAAACATTTTGAATGAATAATAACCTCATTGCTATTATGTTTTAACCTTTCTCTTTATTCAGGAATTTTAGATGTAGTATTAATAGAGTTTGTGATAAAATCTGCTTCTAGATTTGAGTAGTATTCAGTTTATGAACTATTAAGCTTTTCTCTTTCCTCCTTCCCATTTTTCATTTATAGAATGCTTTTGATATTCATCTTTCAGTCCTGCCATGTTTTAATCAAGCCTGATACCAACTACTGCCTGCATATAGTGCATGCACAATTATTGTTAGGTTTAGGATGATACAAAGTTGTTGTGCACATTGCTTTCCTATGTGTGTTTCATCGTGCAAATTATTTTCATGTATTTTGTTACATGTTGAAATTTTTACCTGGATGCTTATGGATGACTTTTAGCAATTTCCTTGACCAAATCCGATGGTTTTGTGGGTACAGGTATGTGTTGTTGAATCTGCAAATCGTGGCCCTGTTATTTCTGAATACAGTGTCAGTGGAACAACATATGCACCTGAAGGCATAATATTTGACAGTACAGGGATGCAGGTATGATTATGTTCATTCTTTGTGCTTTTTCATTTACGTACAAGCAAAAAACACACATCACATTTATGGCTAAGTATATTACTGTTAATAAAAGGAAGGAACCTTAGCTAGCTGCACAAAACAAAATTCATGGATAGTTTGCCAAGTCAGTGTATGCTTTGTGGTGGATATACATGCTGTTTTAATTTGCAAAGTTGACACAAGAAATATTGCATGAATCAAGCCCTTCCTTGAAGCACAACTTTGCCCTGTACTAGAACTCTTATGGCTGCAATGGTTTAGCAGCACAGATGGTTTTCTTGTTTATCTTCAAAACATAAATTCATTGTAATTGTGTATGCAGTTTTGTTTTAGTTAAAACAATGTTTCATTTTCTTGTTTTTGCAGCTTGACTTTCCTGCTGAATTGTCTTGTCTTCTTCACATGGCAATGTGTTCTGCTCTTTGCAATGAATCAACCCTGCAGTATAATCCTGATAAAGGGAATTATGAAAAAATTGGTGAATCAACTGAAGTGGCACTACGTGTCCTGGCAGAAAAGGTGTGTATTTTTTCCACTGCTCGTGTCTCCTATGTTAGAAGATCCATCATTACTTCAGTATACTTTGATCATTTGTTATTTGTAGGTTGGTCTCCCTGGTTTCAATTCCATGCCATCAGCCTTGAATATGTTGACTAAGCATGAACGTGCTTCTTACTGTAACCATTATTGGGAGGAACAATTTAGAAAGGTGGGATTTAGCAAGTTTCTCACACCTATTTTATATTTATCTTCGTCCATTAACATATTTTAGGAAACCTGAATGTTAAAAATTGCAGGTTTTTTTAAATTTTTTTTCATGCCTATTGATCAGAAAACACTATTATACAACAGATGTTTTCATTTAAAGAAAAGGGAATAGATAAATGTTAGTAAAGGACTGTGTTATAAACAATGAGTTCAGACTTTACAATTAATCTTGACAAAAAATATAACAAACTTAGTGCTATTAGGTTAATGCATCCATAAACCAGGGGTGAGATGGCCGCTTCATCCAACATAAGAAATTTAATGAACATATGTACTATTGGATATTTTTTGGGTATCGAGCTATGTGTATTTATTTTCACACTTGATGCTTTGCAGATACATGTTTTGGAGTTTTCTCGTGATCGGAAAATGATGAGTGTGCTTTGCAGCCGGAACCAGATGCATATTTTGTTCTCAAAAGGTGCTCCAGAAAGTATAATACCTAGATGTTCAACCATTCTGTGCAACAGTGATGGTTCCATTGTGCCCCTTACAGCTGATATTCGAGCAGAGCTGGACTCAAGGTTCAACAGGTTGATTTTTATTGTTTATAATTTTATCTGTTTATGCATATTCCATAGTTTGTTTTCTAGATTTTTGCTTGCTTTCTGTTTCTTATTCAAAATAGGCAAAAACATTAGAAAAATTCAAACCATGACTGATTGCCTTGCAAGGGCATAATTCCATGTCTGTTAGCAATAGCACTGCATGGGACAGGTGAAATATAACCTACATACCTGCCTAATGCCATGCCTTCTTGCTGCTAGGCCTTGAGAAGTAATGATAGAAAAGACAATTATATAAAGAATTTTCATTGATGGTGGCCCATCAGATGCCAACCATACAGCCTCTGGCCTTCTGCTACCCTTGGCTTGAGAGCAATTTGTTCACCCTGCCTTTCCTGAAAATTCTAAATTGATGGGTCAATATTTGATTTAAAAATAAATAAATTTAACCCTGTTTATTTGTTTGCTCTCACTAGATACACTACACCACTATATTAACAATCCTATATAAAGCTAAATTGTTTTTTAATTATTAGGAAATAAATTAAATTTATAGTTGTTGTGACAATCTGATTTGACGGTCTGTTGTCTGATCTAACCAGGTAATGGTCAAGTTTGCCGCTGTCATTTTTTTTCAGTTAACTCACATCTTTGACCCAGAATTTTCCAGTAGAGAGTCCTTCAGTTGTAGGGGGGAAACAGCTTCAGTTTTGGTAAATAAAAAAAGTAGTGAGATGAATTTGTTACCGTTGTAACAAATGGATAATAACTTAGTCGGTTCAGTTTTGTACTCTTCACATACAGGAAACATTTAATACTAATCAGGCCTTTTGTCAGTTGTTAAAGGTTCATATAATTGCAGTAATTCAATTATCCTTGTTATGTCAGCGTTACTTAGCCATTTAAATTCTTAATGAAATGTTTGACTTTGTTGAAAGAGAGAAAACTAGATGGAAGATATGCTGAAAATCGTTTATATGGACCACACGACATAGTCCATTTTGTACAAGTTAGTAATAATAAATATGATATGATATGGCTACGAATAATTTTTTAATAAATCGGAAATGATTTAATATGATATTTATTTGATTATAGAACTCTTAATTTAATAGGAAACAGATGAAAATATAAAAGAATAATAAACACTAAAAATCATCCAAAATACTCTACAATTTTCTAAGATAATATCTGTAGATATTTTTAGATATTTCTTATATTTCTAACACTGTCAAGTTGAAATGGACTAAGCTTTACCTTATTACAAGAAAATAATTCATTTCCCTGCAAATTAAAAATAAAAATGCATAAAAATTTATATAAAGTCGAGACCAATGCATCACGGAAGAAGTCCGGGCCAGTGCAACTGGGAAAAGTTGAGGTCAATACATCTCGGATCTTAGAATTGTAAAAAATATCTTAAGATGTTATCTTAGAATATTCTAGACTATCTTAGAAGATCTTTTAGGCTTAGTTCTTCTTTTATATTTGTCTATTTATTTCCTTACTTAATTAGGATCTTTATAATTATCGGAATATTTGATTAGAATAAGATTTATTAGAATATAATTTATAGGCATATAGAAATATAATATCTTATTACTATTTATATTTATTGTCATCAATCTATATAAAATGAACTTTGTTGTGTAGTCTGTACATACATACAGATTTTACCACCGCTTTGGTCTATTTTTTCTCTCTTTTAACATGATATTAAAGCATTATCATCCTTCATAACCTGGTTTGTCACTACTACGTTGTTGGCTTCCCTAAAACAAAAGAAAAGAAGTGAAACTGCAATTAATCACATCCTTTGTGGTCTCTTATGTCCGACATGGTTGTCACTTTTCCACTGTTTACAAATTTGGTTTTCCACTTCGATTGATGCACCCTGTTTTAGCCACCTATCCTATGCACTTGGCCTCAACTCTTTCTAGGCTTATTGGCCCTGGCTTTTCCCAGACACAATAGGCCCAGCTTTTCTCAAATGCATTAACCTTAACTTTTCCAAGATATACTTTCCAGATGCAATGAACCTAGAATTTTCTAGATGATGGCGCTAATAGAACCTGAAAAAAGTCAAGGCCATCGCATCTAGAAAAAGCGGGTGAATGACAACTAAGAAATTGGTGAGTAAATAGATTCCACCTTAGAATAGGATAGGCTCAGAATGCCGTTAATATCATCTTAGAAAGTCAATTTTAAATATAACTCAACTTCACAAAACCTACTTATAAGGTGAGATCTACAATCATTTATATGCTATAATTTAATCATATTTCTAGTCAATTTGGGATCTCCAACAAGTATTTCTAACATAGTACATATCTGAAGATTCTATTGTAACTTATGGACATTAATAATGGGTATTTAGTTGTTTCTCTTCTGTTCATTTCCAGTTTTAGACTGTCTTTTGAGCTCCTGTTTTTTTTCTGTTGTTAACACTTAAACAAAATTTGTTGGCCAGTTTTGCAGGAAAAGAAACATTAAGATGCCTTGCTTTGGCCCTGAAATGGATGCCCTCAGTTCAACAGTCATTGTCCTTTGATGATGAGAAGGATCTTACATTTATTGGGTTGGTATGCTTTCTTTTCAATGCACAATATATAGTTTAACAGTTAAATTAATGAAAGTTGTTTACTTCATCTGTTCAATAAATTGGTAACAAGTTCCAATGAAAGAAGGTCGAGGAAGAAGCTTTATTTTTTAAATGAGAATAGTAGAATGAAATGGTATGGACTTTTTTAAGTACCTCAAAATTTAGTTAATCTTGCTTATATTTGAGTTTCGAGGGAGTACTTTTTTGGTTTTGTTCTGCTTTTCCAATATTTACATTCTTCCAGTAAGTAATAACCTTTTTCTTGTGTTCCTTCTCTCCCCTTGTGTAGGTTGGGATGCTGGATCCTCCACGAGATGAAGTAAAAAATGCAATGCTTTCCTGTATGACTGCTGGCATCCGTGTTATAGTGGTCACTGGGGATAACAAGGTTTCAAACTCCTGCCAATTTTTTTTTCCCTTCAATGTTTCATACATCTTGTCTAAAATTACTTTATACTGAATGAATCAGTCCACTGCTGAGTCACTTTGCCGCAAGATAGGTGCCTTTGACCAATTGATTGATTTTTCTGAACATTCTTACACTGCTTCTGAGTTTGAAGAACTTGCACCTCTGCAGCAAACTATAGCATTGCAACGTATGGCACTTTTTACTAGGTATATTGTTTTATATGTTTTCTCTAATATTTGATTTTGTCAAACGATTGCAGAATAAAATGGCAATTTCTTTTTTTGTTTAACCCTTTTGACATAAAAAATTCATAGCAAAAGTTGTATGTTATGTTAGGGTTGAGCCTTCTCATAAAAGGATCCTGGTAGAAGCATTGCAGCACCAGAATGAAGTGGTATGGTTGCTTCCTTTATCAGAACATTATTTGTAATTACTAACTAGTAACGTGTTATCCCTGTGACTGTTTTTTTTCCTTTCAGTTTCTTATCTTCCTAGGTCACTTCAATGTTCTTGTCATAATTACATAACTTTTGTGTTTATATGCGTTTAGTTGTATGGCACATTATCTATAATTACTAACTAGTAATGTTTTATTTTTGTGATTATTTTTTTAGTTTCTTATCTCCCAAGGTCACTTTAATTCTCTAGTTCTTGTCATAATTACATAACTTTTGTGTTTATCTGCATATAGATAGGCGTATGGCACATTATTCAGTGGCTGGATTGTGAGGATTATTTTTAGGTGAATGCTCCTCGTTGTTATTTTACACTTGTAGTTTTGATTGTGGATACTGGTGAGTGGAATTCAAAAGTTGAATAGCTGGCCTTAAATGAAGTTCTGTACCGAAGATAGCATATACGGTACAAATAATTTATAATATCTGCATAAATGCCCAAAACTAAAATGAAGCATAAGTCACATCTTAAAGACACAGGCATCTAATATGATGCATAACTAACAAGTCAGTGACAAGAGTAACAGTAAATAAATAATTCAGTGCCAAATCACTGCTTGAGGCATGAACTTGTGCCAGAAACACTGCAGGAGGCTGGAACAAGGCAGGGCCAGGCTAGGAAATGCAAGTGAGGCTGTGAAGTGAAGTGCAACGAAATGATAACAAAGGCATGTGAAGTTTTTCCAGTGGAGGGATGGAAATGAAGTGCTGACTGGAGAGGGTGTAGAGAAGTGAAGTATAAAACAGTCTATGAAAACAAGTGTGCTTGCTTCGAAACCTCTTAGCTGCTGTAAACTGGTTGTATTTTGTTGCAAAAATAAGTGAGGCTGCGGGAATTTTGAAGGGCTTTATGCCAGAAGTTGAAAAAATAGCTGGGGCTTCTGGTACAAAACGGATGGGAAATCACACTAATATCTATAGAATGGTGAGATAACTCAAGGTAGGTAAATATGAATCTTTGACTCTTCTTTTTGGATCAGCAGACCTTTGACCCTGTACCCACGGCCCATACCTGATGTCACAATTAGGATGTGTGATACACAAAAGAATATGATAGAACATCATGATACTCCTGCTTGAGGTGTAAGATTGTCATACATGCTACCAACACCTCTTTACATCTGTTTTATGCATAGAAACACTTAACACCTGAAGTCCTCTTAAAAGTAATTGTCATCTTGGACACATCTCAAATACTGAGCCAACTCTTCTGTACGGCTGGTCACTAGTACTGGTATTATAAGATAAAATTTTGTTTTATAAGCATTCATAAAAGTCGGCTTAAAGTATAATATATTTAAAATATCAGTTTTAAGAGAAAAAAATACGAAAAAACTTAAAATAAGTTGTTCCATTATCTAATTTGTGAAAACTCTCATATAGCTTCCAAAAGATGATTTTTAACTCAACACCAGCCCTGTTCTTTTATGATAGTCGTTTAAGGTTTTTTCACCCATAGAAAGGAAAACATTTAATTTTTCTATTTTTAATGCAATTTTAAGTGAATTGCCTATTATACTCCTTTCAGTTTTTTTTATTCCAATGAACATTTATGTATCGTTACATTTTTTTTCTTTATGTTATTATAACAATTTTTTATCTCTGCATATTAATGATTTTAAGGGTATAAGTGGAAAATAATTGTTATCTTGAAATTTAAACATAATAGATTACTTTATGTAAGCTAATTTTTGCTTATGGAAAAATTTACTTCATCTTTTCTTGTTTTTCCTAGAAGTCCTTATGGAAAAAGTACCCTATTGGAATGACTTTGTTGATTTTTGTGTGTGTTCCATATCATTAGTGCTATGCAGCTCTACTAGTTTCCTGATAAAGCTCTGTTTAACAGCACTAAGTCCTCTATTTTGTAATTTATTGTAACCTTCTAATCATGGATGTTATTGTTTATGCAATTATTCAAATAAATTCTTTCAAATTTTTCGAAATTTACAATTTCAGTAATTTAGGTTGCAATGACGGGTGATGGAGTTAATGATGCACCAGCACTGAAGAAGGCAGATATAGGAATTGCTATGGGTTCAGGAACAGCTGTTGCCAAGGTGTCATCATCTGTCTATACTTTTCTCCTATATTTTTTTTCTTGTCTAGTCAATAATCAACAATCCTAAACAACTGGATATTTTTCTCCCCTCTTTGATTATAGAGTGCTTCAGACATGGTGCTGGCTGATGACAACTTTGCCTCTATTGTTGCGGTATAATAGCACATATCAATTTTCGTCTTATTATTACTTTCCTTCCCTCTTGAATAGAAAACAATTTTCCCTGTTTAATTTATTATTTGTTTCTCTTTAGGCTGTGGCAGAGGGAAGGGCTATATACAATAATACAAAACAGTTTATTCGATACATGATTTCTTCCAATATTGGCGAAGTAGTTTGTATATTTGTGGCTGCAGTGCTTGGAATACCGGATACCCTTGCCCCTGTGAGTGATACAATATTTTTGTTGATGATCTCAAAATGCTCATTTTATTCTATGCTTCGTTTTATACATACTGTATACCTGTGTAAATTCTTGATTTTTTATTGATCATGTCTTCGGTGCCCCTTGGAAGTGGTTTGAAGCCACAATGTGCTTTTATATGATTACAGTGTCTCTTCAGTGGTAATTGCACAAAAATAATATTTTCATTTTTGTTCCAGTGAAGAGTAACTTGAAATTTTTCTTTTGTTCGCTTAACTTCTTCCAGGTCCAATTGCTTTGGGTCAATTTGGTTACTGATGGATTACCTGCCACTGCTATTGGCTTCAATAAACAAGACTCTGATGTGATGAGGGCTAAGCCTCGAAAGGTGTCATACCAATAATTCATTAGTCGACCTTCTATGTGATTTAAATAAATAAATAGATAACCTTCCCTATTATTATTTTATTTTTATTTCACTTTGAATATGTAGGTGAATGAAGCCGTTGTTTCTGGTTGGCTCTTCTTTCGCTATTTGGTAATAGGAGGTAACTATAAATATCAATCCCATCTTTATTTCTGGACTGAGTATCATTTATTATACCCATCGGCATTGCTTCTTTAAATTTTCCAGCAAGATTTCTTTTTATTGAGGAATAGTATTGCTTTTTATGTTTTTATATAGTTACATATGGTAGTTAGATATAGACAAGAGATGGGTAATGCCAATCCCTTGTGATTGTTTGTAGGTAAATAACCGATTTGGGAAAATTTGTCCTGAAGGTTCTTGTTACCATTAACAAAGATGTAATTGGATGCACCAGAATAAAGGACACATGGATCTTAGGAGGACGATTCAAAAAGACCAATAAAAGAACTATCAAGAGTTCAATATGCACAATGGATCAATGGAACTAGAGGGACCCGCGTTCAGACCACTTTAGAAAGTCTGCATAGTTGCTGCATAAATCTTGGTCTTAATTAGAGGACTCGGATTGCTCAAACCATTCTAGAGGATTTCCATAGGTTAGTAGAGATGTAGGTTTATCAGCTATGGTTATTGGAGAAGTCTGGGTAACAGTAGTTAGCCTTGGAAAATGACCATATAAAGTCTAATACTTGTCAATTTTCCGGCCTAATGCTAAAACTGTCTACACAGGAGAAAAGTTCTCAAGAGGATATGTGAGAACATTGATTGATAAACTAATTAAATCTAATACTAAACGCAAACCATGCATAATACAGTTATACACTTATTATCCCAGAGGTAGAAGTCTTTGGCAGAGCATATTCTGATAGGAGAATGTCTTGTTTGAAGTAGGAGTCAACTTAATAATGGAACTGTATGGAAATGCAGATGGAAAGAAAGAGCAATAAGCTCGCAACTCTTCAGCGTATCTCTCCAAGATCAGGTATAAACTTAGGAAAAATACCAAAACCAATGAATGACCCCGAGCTATACTACCCCTACAACTCAAACCCTCCCCATCATACACTCCCCCTCTGTAGCTTTCTCGGTAAAGATGGCAATGGATAGGGTACTACAATACTTTCATTTTAAAAAATGTATCTGTAGCCAGCCCATACTCGCACGGGTAGCAATTTTAATTTTTCTACCAATCTGAATAGGTTGGACTGGTTTGTTTGAAAGCTCTGCCTATGGATCCTTCCTTACCCACCTGGATCTCAATAGTTATCATTACCACCTACAGAATTATTAATAGAACATATACCTTTTTAATAACAGCTACCAATCCAGTAGTGGCCATTTCTATCCCTTTTGGATCTCAGTTCCAGCAAAAGGAGCAAAAATGCATGTTTGCTTGGAAAGAATCTAGAGAAAATTGGGCAATGAGGGAACTCAATGTGATCGTGGTTGGTAGAATATTGCAAAAGTGAAGGGTTTAGGGTCTCAGGTATCTTGCCTGAGGGATTAATTAGTTAATTTTGGATTCATGTAAAGTTTTTACTATCTGAACAATCCAAAGGGAACGGCTACACAAGAACTGAAAGAAAAACAAGCAATTTGTCGGTGAAATAAAAAATGTCTCGGTCGAAATCAACAAAAAATTGTCTTAACCGAACATTTATTTTGAATTTCTTAAAATCCAAAAATATTGGATTGGGTTGGATTTGGATTAAATATATTAAAGTGAACTTCAATTTAGTTGGATCAGAATAATTTTGGATTAAATTTTAATATAATGAATGCTTTGCGCACCGTACTTTTAGGGGAACCTGTCTTGAAATCTTAAAGAAGCATTGTTTTTAGTCAACTGGCTATGCAAATCAGAAACTATCATTCCTCAAGCTTACTCTAGGAAACGGTGGAGTTTAAAATCTGTCGATGTAGGTTTATCATTCTTTGAGCAAAATGCCCAACCGATCCAAATGAGTCTTAAGCATATTTGTCACTAAAAGGTGGTTTTTGAGGGAATTTTTACCTTGCTATTTCAGATGGGATGGAACTCAGATGTAGTTGGAGAATCCAGTCTCAGAATTCCTGGGAATCATCTTTACTCTTTTTTGTTTTTAGAAGCCTTTCTTTCCATAATTTTGAACCAGTTTTTGCAATGAAAGGATATATTGGAAATCATGTATCTCAACTACTCCAAGGACTCTACTTATATAATGAATTGATAAATATACTATTATATTTTCCTAGTGATAATATGTTCACATAATAATGTATTTCTTCAGTTGATTTTTGGAAAGTAGATGCGTGGTCCTAATGTTGTTTATTTTGTGTATGATGCAGCTTATGTTGGCCTTGCTACTGTTGCTGGTTTTATTTGGTGGTTTGTTTATTCTGATGGTGGCCCTAAACTTCCATACACAGAATTGGTAAGATAGTATCATTTCCTCTCCAGTGGTCTCTGTACCTTTGTTTGAGCATCTTATATACACAGAATGATAACACGTGAGGAAATGTGATGTGAGACTATAAGCAGTTGATGTATGGAAATAACGTTAAAAAAATTCCAAATTTCCATGACTGTATTATAATTAAAGCAAAAAGCAGTGGAAAATAGATATAAGCAAAATGGATATTGCAACTTCAATCTGGCTTATATCTTTCAATATGTAATATTTTTTTTTGTAGAGAAAGAAAATTTAGAGATAAGAGGGAAAGCACAAATTTATGAAGGATAAGATATCCTCCAAGACAGAAATACACAAACATGATAGAAAAATAAAATAAAAATAAGTAACAATCAGCGAGGCTGCTGAGTCTCTTTCCTTATCAGAAATGAAAACTCCCTTCAAACAGCTATAAGATCAATGAGAAACCATTACATGATTATCTCGAAAGTAGCAAGACGCCCTTGAAATTGAAAATCACTTGTTTCATTAATTGAAAGAGTTAAAAATCATTGTTGACACTCAACTTCAATACTTGCTATAAAAAAACACATACATTGTGAACATGAGATTGTTTGATAATTTTTCTGCTTCAGTCCTGGAAAATACATTTTGTTGTTGGTACTAATAAGGCTTTATTTAAAAAAAAAAAATTGACTGTGCTTATTCTGGTATGAATGTTTCTTTTTGTTTATAATTAATAAATCTATTTCGGATATTCTTAGTTTAAGTTCTTCTCTTCTTCCAGATGAATTTTGATAGCTGCCCAACCAGGGAGACAACTTATCCATGCAGTATATTTGATGATCGACATCCATCTACTGTATCAATGACTGTGCTTGTCGTTGTTGAGATGTTCAATGCTTTGAACAATCTCAGTGAAAATCAATCTCTTCTGTAAGTAATTTTATACAATTTAATTTGACTTGATTATAGGATTTTGGTCCTTCATGGTTCCTTTCCTGCATATTAATAGGATGAGATCAGGATGACGACAAATATAAAATCTTTCACGTGCTTTCACCCATCAGCTTAAGCTTATGGGTCAGTAGGTTCATCAGGGTCACTAAACCTGAAGGAAGAATATATTATGAGTGAAATTAGTAAAATGATGTAACCGACATTATACCCCCTTCACTGGACCGCATTGAGAGAGATGGTGGAAATTCTGTTAATTGTTAGCGACCTCATGAAGCAATGACTCCAACATAGTTATCAGACAAGACACGGACATTGAAAAACGATGAATTTCCAGAATACAGGACATAGGCAAACCACTTATATATGATTAACAAGGCAAAAATCTCAATTAAGAACTAAATTTGTAAATTCACGGTATAAAACTAAATTTACTAAGTTCTATCATTTTCATATAATAGGGGTTCTCACAATAAAATCCTAAGGAACTTATCTCTTATTTAAAGTATTTAATTGAATCCCGTGAAAAAAAACCTTAAATATTTTATGTGTCTGCAATAATTATCGTATCATTTTTTTTTTTAATTTATTTTTACTTTCTTATGATAACAGTACCTAGGACGTGTTTAGTTAATAATAGGTGTTGAAGAGGTGTTTGAGCTGAAAAAGTGGTGCTATATCAGTCTTCTTTAGGAACGATTGCATTTGGTTATTCTTCTTTACTGTGTTTTTATCAAGGACTGGTGTTCATGGACTACAAAGCTTGAACATTGTATTCATATATGCCCTGTGATTGTGGAGGAATAAATTGAAATCCTTAGAGAAGCATCAGCTGCTAGTCAATCTGGGAAAACAAATCCATACTAAGAACCTTCCCATTGTTTTTAATGGGAATATTTGTCCGTGTATACTACAAACAATAGGAATTGTGTCTCTTAATTGTTGAATTATATTTGGGAAATAAAAGAATAGATATTGCTGTAGCAGTTTTTCAATTGATGTGAAAAATATCTGTTTGTCTGTTTCAGGGTTATCCCTCCATGGAGTAACATGTGGCTTGTTGCTTCTATAATCATAACTATGCTTCTTCACATACTAATCTTATATGTTCACCCACTATCGATTCTTTTCTCTGTAAGTATTTTTAGAAGCAGTGATGCACATTTGATTTTCTGAAGTGACAACCTGCCTGTTTATCCTGTTCATAAGCCATCAGATTGATTTTAATTTTCTATTACCATATGTTATTACAGGTAACACCGTTATCTTTGGCTGACTGGACAGTTGTCCTCTATCTTTCGTTACCTGTATGTAGTTTTCTTTAACTTTCCCAATTCCATCACTTAGTCATTTTTATCGTCGGGGACCTTTCCCCAGAAGGTGAGTCGTGCTACTTATTCATATGAACTATCCTTTGTTTCCTTGTGCAGGTTATAGTCATTGATGAGGTGTTGAAGTTCTTCTCCAGAAATCCCATCGGTAATCTTTATTCCATTTTATTAAATTTTCAGATCAATCTGTACCTTGTTTGTGTGAGAGGGTAGCTAGTGTTCAACATAGCCAGTAGTAGGATTGGTAGTCTCATTTTCGGTTGGAAGTTAACTGTCATCATAGAAAAATGTAGTTGGTGCGTTTCTTTTGTGATGCTTTTGTTATGGGATCTATAATTAAGTGATGTAACCAACAGGCACACGCACAAACACACCCAGACAAAAATTCCATATAGCTGATGTTGATTACTTTTCCTTTGGTTGTAGGATTTAGATTCAGGTTATGGTTCAGGAGGTCTGATTTACTTCCAAAAAAAGATTTACATGAAAAGTAAGATGTGGAGTAACATTTAGCACTTTTGGAATCATAAAGCTTCGATGGTATCCTTGATAGAATCTAAATCATCAATCTCCATTTGCGTGGCAATCGAGGAGTTAAACAAGGTAACTAAAGATATTGTATAATATTTGTGTTATCTGTAATATTTATCTCCGTAAAATTTCGGTGATGTAAAACAGCAAAATGTAGGAGCCTGTAGAGTTGTCGTTATCTTCAATTATTCATTTTTCTTCACATTCTGTATTTAATCAATTTTGGTAGCATAAATACCTAAATTGCACCCATTATGCCTTTCTGATAAAGTTGTACATTGTCATTGTGTATCGTTAAAAAAACGATGAAGAGATTTATGCCAGCATGTTACGGATATAAGTAAAGGAAAAAAACAAACGTTTTTTCAGTTCTCGTTCATCACCTCTTTGCTTAAACGAATCGTATTGATGTATAAATTATTTGTTAATAGTGGAATCAAACAAAATAAATAAGATTCAAAAAGTAATGAAGTTTACCAAAAATGTTAACATGTAATTGATAAATCGTCAGGCCAACTTTACTTGTTGGCTAAACGTAAAAAAGCCCTGCAAAATGTTGCAAATCGTATGTGAGTTAGCTTTATCCTACATCCCACAATTTCATTGTAACGTCTCATTTATTTTACGATTTTATATTTCATTTGGGAACGTAGTGGATTTTTTAAGAACCTCCTAATTTTTTTCTACATTTTATAAATATGAAAAATCTCACTTTGTCCTTATAGTTTATGAACTTTTGTATTATACAATTCAATAATCACTTATGACTTCAAATACAATCTAAAGTTTTTCTTATACTTTTGGATTGTGTAACTTGGAAGTTTATTTACTTTTGGGTGTAATTGAAAATTTCTTTTTATGAAAAAATCCTTTGAACCGTACAAATTGAAAGTTATTTAACTGTTGGATTTGTAATTTAAAAGTTTCTTTGGCTTAATTTGAAAGTCATTTTTTGCCTCAAAAAAAGTTGTATTACATAAATTAGGAATTTTTTGAATTATACAATCTGAATCTTTTTTTTTTTCTGAAAAATTTTAGATTGTATAATCTAAAATACTTTTTTACTTTTATTCATTCATGTCGTAACACATAGACTTTAAGGGGACAGCAGCTAATTCAACACGTGACGGCAAGGGAGAAAAATTGTTTTTTTATCTACCATGATGGTAGTGCATATGGAGACTGTGGGAGTGCAGAAAGAAATGGCCTGGAATGTGAAAAGTCCAATCCCAAAGGAATTAGAGGTGACATAATAAAATTGCGGGTTTTCCTTCCAACACCTTTACAATATAACAAATTATTAATACGTGTATGTCATCATACTTTATAGTGGAACTGAAACTACATTTCAGAGTATGAAAACTGGCATTATTTTAGGTCATGAACCATAATATAATATATTATGAATTTTCAAGACGGAACGAAGGTTGAGATTTACTGTCTAAAATTATATCATATATGTATGTCTAACATAATTTAATAAATTGAAATTTAATTTAATTTTTCACAATAAAATATTAATATATGAAAGAAGAAACAATATTATAAGTTTCAATTTTTAAAACATTATTTTAATAAAGCAACTATCAGTCAAAATAAAAACTTCTGATAAAATAAACCATAAAAGAAAATTAAACAGTACAATCCAATTCATTTTTAGTTTAAGAAATATATGTATAACATCGTAAATTTATCATTTATTTCTCTGGTTGTTCTTTTGGCATGCCCTAGGCTCAGAGTGGCTTATTAGATATCCATCTCATGAACATGGCTAAACATTCCTCAGGTTTGAACTCCGGAGCTGTGTGCCCTCCACCCTGCAAGTAAACCCCTCAACAACACAGCTTAGTATTCTATACACAATTCTGTTATTCTTACAATATAATTAATTACTTAGAATATTGTTGCCTAAGCTGGAATTGTGCCTACCTTCACAGTTGCAAATGTCATCCGATTTGAGTAAGTTCTTGTGTATCTATCAGTCATTTAGTCAACAAAATGAGGTTAGTCTAGTTTTTCATATAAATCAATGACATGGTTGGATAACTTTTTTAGCAAGAAAATACAAAAAAGTATTGAACTTAATAACAGACTAAAATCAACTCAAGCACTTTATAGAACAGTAACTTTTGTAAGAACTCGAGAAGATGTTTATCCCAACAGAACATTGTCTTGTATTGTATCACTTTCCAGAGTTAGGGGCATACCCTGCCACTTGGCCATTGTAATACCACTGCCTCCAGTCAGAGACGATGGAATAGTTTAAAGCTCTTATCCACGCTTGTGTAGACAGGAATGGAACTATCATGTCATGATCCCCACTGTTAACAAACAAACAATATTTCAACGCTCAAATTGCTACCTAGTTTATGTTAAAAGAAAGAAAAGTAAATGTATAATATCAGTGTTCTATTATATGTTTATGATTGGATTGAAATTTCACTCTGGTTATATGCCCTATAAAAATTTCATTGAATGTCAATATATCTTTACAGTAATTGTAATCGAAAAATAACACAAATAATACATATGTAGGAAAAACAATGAATCAGATACATTTAGCAAGAAAAAAAAAAGTGTAAATATAGAAATTAATGTTGACCTGTATATCAATGAACGGTAGCCTTTTCTGCTGAGATTGGCGTGATATTGGAAGCTGTTAGAGATATCAGTCTTAAAAGGTATGTCATAGTTACAGCGCTTCCATTTCCCTTTAGTTCCCTGCAGCATAAATGTATATATAAAATTGTATGAGACATAGCTTCTGTTCTGCTGACACTTTAAACAAAGGTAGGCAGATTTAATGTTTATATACCTTCCGAATATGCAGTGCTTTGCGGACATTATCATCATTGGCCCAATAGCTAGAAAGGACATATGCATGAGCCTGTGCATGGAAACTCAATAAAATTAAATGTTTATAAAGTGATTTGGGTTACCAAATGCATGTTCAATTTTGAGACCTAATGCATCGGATATTTATTCTAAATTAAAATGTAATTTTCTTAAAAAGGGTAACTACTCTAAACATATGTTTGTATCTACAGGTATTGACTTTATATTCTAAAAATATTGAACTGAGTATTCATGAATTGTGAGAATAACATTTTTTTTATATATAATATTTAATTGGAAAAAGGTTCTTTAACACCATTTGATAATCATTATAGAGATAAAATGGTTTTAACAAAAATTAAATTTTGTATTTCTAAAAAAAAAAAAGAGTGAAAGGTAATAAGGAATAATAACAAATGGATATAAAAAAAGTTCTGGTATGAAAATATCATTGTCTATTTAATTTGGTCCAGAAAGATAAATGTGTTGTTTTGAATAATTTCTAAATAATTTTTTTTTCATATAAATAGCTCCCAAAAAAACTATTTTTTTTTCGTATAAATTTTTATGAGTATTTGATTGTTGATATACATACACATTTTTTTCTTTATATTTAATATAAAATACTGATAAGAAGGATACAGATATTTTATATAAGGACCCATTTAAAAATAATAATCTAAAACCTATTAATTATCATAATCATCTTTCAAAAGTCAAGTTGGGTATTTACTCTCTCTCTCTCTAACTTTAAGGATGCTTATTTTTTGTAATTAAATGTTTTAAGAACGGGATTTTAAGTCATAATCACTATCATAGACATGTTTCCTACGTATTTGTATTCTTAAAATTGAGAAATCGTAATTCCAAACAGTTTTAAATAAAATTACAACTTGATTGTACAAGCAGCAATTATAGATACAAAACAATGAAAATAAAATGAAGATAATGTTCGTTACTAAAGGTATTCTAATGTATGAGTAATAATACTCGCACTCATACATCTTTTTTTGTTTATGATTGAATGGAAAAGAGAATTTTAACCGATAAATATGATAAATAATATAATAGAATTAAGAAAGTGTTAATAAAAGAAATGAT
>NC_028355.1:21033252-21096786 GCF_000741045.1 Vigna radiata var. radiata | reverse complement strand
ATAAAGTAATACGGAAGAGAATTTCAGTGTATATATATGTATGCTATTTTTCATTTTAATATTGTACTTCAATCAAGCTTGTTTGTATTCACGTTGTTATTACAATGGAGTCATTTTATTTAAAATTTATTGACAAGTGTAAATTTTAAAAAGACTACTCAAATAGAGAAGTGGTGGTGTTATTAGATGTAAAATTTCAAAGTGAAATATGTTAAAAGCACTCTTTTATTTGGACATGGTTTATTTTATGTAGTAAAGTTGTGCTTCTTATAATGATTAGAACATAATATTTTAATAATTTTTTTAATTTTTTATAATAAATTGTTCTATTTTATTTATTAATATATTTGAAACAAACCAAACACAAATTATTACGTAAATAATTAATTGTAAAAAAATTATTAAAATAGATTTTTCACATTTTTTGTGTAGTGTAAATTTTCTCTCACTACTTCAGTTTTTTTTTTTTTCCAAAATAGTAATTTTTTAAAAAATAAATAAATAAAAGTATATCATTGCTAACCACACCTGGCAAGTTGTCTAAACTAGTTGCTCAGAAAGATGTAACTTTATGGGTATGAAAATTTACCCTACAATTTAAAGGTGGCATTGTGAGAGGATAGGATTCATGAACAAGAGACCTCCTGCAGCTCCAAGTATCTTGAATTGGATTACGCAGAGCAGACTCGTCACAATCGGGTTCCAAAACATGCCCAGTTGAAATTCCTGAAATAGACTGACCAAAACCAACAATTTATTACCAGCTTCCTCCTTCTCCTTATGGTCCCAACCATTTAATACAACTCCATCACGTTGTCTTTTCTTTCAAGAACCAAACAAAAAGGTTTAATAATTACTTGTCCTTGTAAGTATGACTAACCTCCTCGTAGGATTGCATGTCCCTTGCACAAAATGCGTTTGTCGGGTCTATGTTTTGATACTCTCCTCTGCAATTCCTTTGCAGTGACTGTTCACTCAGTAAATTATAAAAAAACTTGTTAGCTTTTGACCTTTTGGACTCTACCAAATAAACAAAGAACAAACAAAATCACCTGGTAGAGTTCATCAGAAATGAGTGCCATGCCATGATTAAACGGAATTTCGTAGTTTTTTTCAGTAAAAGTTGTTATGGGATTTCCCAGAATGTATCCCTGAAAAAAAAAAAGGGTTCCTGTTAATCAACGTGCTAAATTAATAAAATTATAATTTGGTTTTATCCTGGATCTTTTATACTCTATAAAAGAAATTATTATGGAAACTGTTCAAATTTGTCTGGAGATAGATAACTTGTCCCATATAATAACAAGAAAAATAATAATGATGGTAAAGGAGACGTGTTATATAACAATAAGATAAATTGAGAGAAATATATAGAACTTTTTTATTTAGAAATCATAGTCGTAATTAATTGCACAAACCTGGAGATTTATCCATGGTTGGATACCAGCTTCGTTCCCTGAGAGTAATGAGATATGGAGAAAAAGTAGTGTGCTACTTGTCAGTTGTCAATGTCACAACCATTTAAGAGGAAATAGGTGCTACTTAATCTTAGTTTTAATTTTGGTATTCAATTTATTTGACTCTTCAGTGAGTGTTATACCGTGTGAAATTTCTTGAACAAGAACTGGTATGGGAAGGCCGCAGAATGAGTCACCAGCAATGTACACCTCATTTGAGAGAAATTCCGGATGATCAATTAGCCACTACACACAATTTCAACATCATTGTCACAGACTATTCCACTTATCATCACGTTCATTTTTCTAAGCTGGAACTGTAGAAAAGTTATGCTATTCTTAGTCAGTTAAGTTTCTTCATTTCTAAAATTAGTAAATTTAGTCTTCATTTTACTTTTTTCCCTGAATACTTAATTCTTTTAAGTACAGAGAAATGTAGCGGAAAGAATATCAAATTTGATAGACTTTATATGAAATACTTGATTTGTTAAATTTCCAAAGACAACTAAAACCACAGACAAGCCAATGAAAATTTAAGATGGGAGTGGTGTACCTTCCTAAGAAATTGATGAGCATGGCGAACTATCTTGGAGGCACTTTGATTAACAGCAAGCTCTGTTTTGGGATAAGAGAAGCCTGTACCCGCTGGCAGGTCCACAAATATAATGCTACTCACCTGACCAACAAAAACATAAACAGTATAATTAAGCAAAAATTTAAACAGTATAGTTAAGCTTATGTTTATTTGGATAAAAAATTATACTAATAACAAAGAAAGTTGTAGAAGGATGATTAAGTACATAGCAAACGAAATCAGTGTTATCAATTAATATATCTAATTCAGGCAACATATGTCCACACATGCATGCATACTCAACCTTTGTCCATGATTGTGGCTTCAATGTTAAATTAGGTAAGCTCCCATTGTATTCCTGGTTTTCAAAGGACAGTGGACCTGCAAAACCACCCAGATGACAGTAATAATAATACGTAATTAGCACTTAATCAAGCAATCTAACTATTTTGAATCGAAAAACTTCCCCGTTTATCACGTTAACAGAATCACTGGCTGCAGACATATTTTTCCCATACAGAATTTCCAGATCATAATGTTTAAGGTTTTCACTGTTATTTATGCCATTATTTAACTGCGGATCAATTAATTAGAAAGATGATAACCATATTGTAATTTCTTTCATGCAAGATTCCGAGAAATTATGACATATCTTTCGATTAAAAAATCAATAACGAAGAATAAATATAAAGAGTTATAGAAAATAATCTAATATAATAGGCGATCTAATTGATAAAACAAATTTGACATAGAAATAATCTTGATCCGGTTAGTCAAGTTAAATTTGGAAAACTCATTTGGAAAATATTATAACTATGTTTTCCGATAATAATATTTTGTTTTATTATAACTTGCTAAAATAGATTAGAAAAATAGATGATGAAATATAGAGACTGTAAAAATATTGAAAGTGGGATTAACAAGTAATGATTATGAGGAGAAAATAATCACCTATTTCAAAAACTAACCCAGAAAAAGCGGAGCAACCAGGTCCCCCCGTTAGCCAAAGAAGAAGAGGGTCCCCTTTGGGGTCATTCTCCGACTCAAGAAAATAGTAGAACAGTTCTGCATTCTCCTCTGCTTTACTTTCGCCCACTTCCACATACCTGATTCCAATTCCACCACATCTATTTATTCTAAATTTTCATTGAATAATTGAAAATCATGAATGACCTAAATGGAAAATCTCGGTTAGCTTACCCAGTTTGAAGTAGAAAAGGAAGGGGTCCATCGAAGCCAGGAAGGAAGCGCACTATGGAGTGAGACGTTGCAAAGTTTGAAGAAAGAAGAAAGAGAATAAGGATAAGCAGAAGGCCTCTGTAATCCATAAACGCCATAGAGATAGTGCGAACTTGCGCTTGCACTCAAGAATCATAGTTTGTTTCTTGTCCCACATTGCTTTTCTACTCTCTTATCATTTCCGTATGGGTTTTGATATTCGTAAGGACGGATTCAACAATGCTATTTATGAAGGTGACCTCTTTTATTTACACACACAATTAATATTTAATTTTAATCACTCTTCTCTTTTCATCATCAAATAATAGCATTCATTTTAATAAAGTTTTATTTCTCTTTTATATTCCTTATTACAAGAATAATTATATTTATTTTATATTTTTCTCTTTCAAAATAAAGCATTTAGATATAATTCACTTTTAATGTTACTTTTCTTTTTCATTTGTATCAAAATTTATATATATAAAAAACTGTATTTGCAAAGCTTTATTACATTTTATTTTATATTATTTTGATATAAACTATTATAATTTGAAATATATCTCATATATTATGATAACTGCGTGATGGATTAGATATGGAGGATAATTATCCGTTACTTTTGGCCTATTAATTTACACTCTTCGTTAATTATTTATACTATTATAAAAACAACTAAAATAAACAAAATCTACCAAAATTAAAATTGAGTTTTAAATAAATATTAAAACTGAAGTAAATAAAATTAACTAAAATAGAAATTAAATAAGTATTTAAGTTATAAATCTATACAGTTTTGCATCCAAATTTTAAGAAAGACAAAAAGCTTGTTATCGGTTCAATCATTTTTGGAATTTTTCATGGGACCACCTTGACCCAAGTTATTTGGTCATGACAAATTACCACTGTTTTTCTTTTAAGAGAATTTTGACAAATTAATAATACGACGTAATATCACAAAAGGGTGATGACATACATAGAGAGAATATTTCATTTGACAATCTTTCAACATCAATAAAATAACACTTTTATTTTAAAATATAATATAATTTAAAATAAAATTATTAAAAATATATAAATTCTATATCAACTAAAGGTAAAACAAAATTTTAGTATATAATTACATATTTTATCTTAAAAAGAATAATACTGAATTATATTTAACATCCATTTTATAATATAATCTCATATTTATAAATTAAAATATGTAATATTTGTTTTCTACTTGTAGTTTATTTTTTATTGTTATATTGAAAGAGGCAAAGAAATAAAGATATATATATATATATATATATATATATGTAAAAAAAAAATCTTACGAAATTAATTTCCTTAATAGGCTACGATTAGGTTTTACAGGCCTAAATCTGGGTTAACATTTAAGCTTTTAGGCTTTGTTCTTTTGAGGTGATTTGGGGGAGATGATTTGGAGGAGATGATTTGAGTGGATTTGAGTGAATTTGAGGATAAATTTTTTGTTGTTTTTTTTTAATGAATTTGAAGGTAATTAAGGGTGGATTTGGAAGTAAAGTTTGTGAGAATTAGTGTAGGATTTGATTGATGGGACAGATAAAAAAAATTTGTTTAATTGATAAAAATTAAAGATTACCAAAATGTCCCTCATTATTAATGTAATATAAAATGATAATTGTTAATATTATATTTAATTGTAACAAATTTTATAAAGAGTAAAAAATTACCATTTATTATTAAAATTAATTTTAAAAATGTAAAAAAATTATAATTTAGTAAAATGAAATTATTTTTAAATTTAATATTTTTTGTAATATTATATATAATTGTAAAAATTATTATAAGAAAATAGAAAAATAAAATTAATTTTTAAGATGAAAATAAATTTTATTATTATTATTATTAACATGTGGGACCCATTTTGATGGGAAGTGAGAGAAAAACAAAGAGAGCTTTTGCATAGTTTATGTTTTAGAAAGAGAACATATTTTTTTCATTTTTTAACAAAATAGAATGTGCAGAAGAACGTGTTTCTTTCGTAACAGGGTAATTTTGTCAATTAATCGTAAATCAGCGCAAATTCGAACAGTTTGCGAAGATACAAAATCTTCACCCATTCTTCAAATTCGTGTTTTCACTCACCCTTAAATCAACACAAACGAACGTCCTATTCTTCGCAAATCATTCTTTGCAAATCAGCGTGAACAGGAGCATCCACGCAAACGAACACAGACTTAATGTGTTTTAGGTTTAACTGGATTACACGGATTTTATTATTATTACCGAATGTCATTTGGTAAACATGTATTATGTCAATAGCTAACACTTAATAAAATAAAATAAGTTTAACCCTTTTAGAGATTAAAATAAACTTTTATACGATGAAATTAATTGAAATAGTTTTACAAAAGTTCTGAATTAAACTAAGTTTAGTTTATATAAGTGTCTAAATTAATTTATACATTGGCTATTTAGGTACCAAATGAATCGAAATGTTGAGAAAAAAATTAGTGAAATAAGTTTTTCAAATGAAACCAGTAAATAAAAATTGTACGTAACACTAAAATTAAAGGTAGAACATTTTTATATAAAAAGAAATAATATTTAAAAAATAGTAAAAATAATTAAATGTGTATATTGTAAAGTTTTTGTTTAATGAAAATTGAGGATTTTATTTCTAAAATGCAATAAACTATTTGAATGAGACAAGAAAAAACATGTGTGATAAAAATTGTAATTGAATAAATTATACTTCTGAGAGATTTAAATAATTTTTGTGAATATTCAATAATTAAATAGTTGTGAATTTAAACGTATTTATATTGAAATTGTTTCGTTTGCCGATTTTTTTCTATAAAACTATTTAAAAATTTACTGAATTTTGTTATTTTAGTTTATATTTAATATTTTTATTATTATTAAATATACAAACATTTTAATATTAACAAATATTTAACGATTTAAAAATATGAATCGGAAAGTTTTCCGTCAATATTAATTGATAGCGAAATTTCGCTCAACTCTTTACACCTTCAGTCAATTAAATTGTTTCTATCAATTAAAATAAACCTAAAATGTTTCATGTCAAATGAGCATTTGAAAAATTAAAATAAAATATTCAAAGAAATCAAACGTGTTTCATTTTAAAAATAAAATGTATAGTTAATTATCCATAATTTAAACGAATGAAACTAAATCTAATTGAAAAAAAATAACAAAGATATGACTATTAAACTACCAACGTCCATCCAAAGTTGGTTTGGACTAATAGGCAGATACAGCCATATTCATATTAAAAAGTCGGTCGAAATCTTGAAATATATTATTAATTGGACTCACCAACTTTCTTTTGTTTAATTTTTTCACTTAATTAGAAAGCTCTTGAAAAAATTGATTATTGTTTGTTTGATCATTTAGAATATGGAAGTAGACATAATGTTTTGGAATTTTAAATTTAAACACGTAACATCTAATTTATTTAATAGTGAAATATTATTAAATAAGACTTCATAAACTAATAATTCATATAGAAATAAACACATAATTAGATTATTATAATTATTCAAAATAATTATACTAATAATATATATAATAGAGTTTCAATCATTTCACTTTTGAAAAACTAAAACCATAGTTACAATTATTTTTTAATAAATAGACTAAACTTAATTCTTATAATTCTATATCTATATACTTGCATAAACGTATAATCCACACATATTTTCTCATTTACTTATATTTATGGTAAAAAAAAAACAAAAACACAAAAGAAAATAAGTTAGTTTATAAAAAAATTAATCACATGACAATTAAATTGATTTCATCATAAAACACTGTATTCCAAACATTCATAAAATGAATCAAACATATAATTATAAACTTTTTAGACTCAATTATCCGGATATAGACATTGTTAATGGATTTCACCCTATTACATTCTAGTATCTATTAACAAACTCATCATCATCATCATTACAGTTTCATACACTATTATATACATGCATATTTATCAACAAATCCATCAACAATTTTATAAATAATCATATACATTCTCTTATTCTAAGATCAAACCAAAACCATAAATAAAAAATGTTTTTAGAAAAGAGAAACCACTTAAAACATGACAAACATAAGAAGTTAACTTTTCCAATTAAAGACCTCTAATAAAATATTCAACCATTCAAAGTAAAAATTCATTTGTCTATAACTTATTGTCAAAATTTTAGCTCGATCTAATGATTAACGAAACAAAAATTTCAATTTCTCCAACATGACACAAAACAAAAAACCACAGTGACATCTCACGTTGAAAAAGTGTGTCACAGGTCCTTGGAACCCACTTATTTGAATGTGCTTGACAGTTCAAAAGTAGCGTTCAGTGTCCCTAAGTCAATCGCCGTTGTCTAAGTAGCACTCGACGACATTACGACAGTGATAGATGGTATCAGAAAACTCAAACATCGCATTTTGACTTGATTTGAATAATTTGACACTATTTGAGTCAATTCTCAGTATTTAAACATTTCAAAGATTATAAGTTTCGTGTTCCTTAACTTAACTAGTGACATATTATTCAAATCTTACAAAGGTATTATCAACAACTCATCAATCAATTTTAAGTTATTCATATACTCAATGTTTGTTAATCATGATTATGCACACATTTACAAATAATTTAAGTGAAAACAATTTTCAATTAATTCAACATAATTTAATATATTTCACATTCAACCTAATTTAAGTGAAAATCAATCCTTCAAGTAAACTAAATATACAATTTCACAATTCAGAATTGAACTCATCACCCATTTTATCAAGTCAAAGCGATGTTCCACAAGAAATTATAATTGAGTTAGTTTTTCTTACTTTAATAACAACCTTAAAAAATATGGATGACACTCATATGCCTTTTTACTCAAAGTTTGAACTCACTTACAGACAATATAAAAACGAACAAATTGAATAAAAAGGATCACCTGTTAACAAAGAGTGAAAACAAAAGTTATGAGAATACATGCAACCCAATAAGAATGACTTGCAAAGTTAAAAACATATTGGATATAAGGAGTACAAAATTGTGAACTTATCCTAATGAAGATTTTGTTTTATTAGATTTAAAGAGTTTTCCACTGTCAACATAACTTCAACCCCTATTTATGAAGAAGATAAATTTGGACGAGAAAATTGAAAAAAAAAAAAAACGAGACCTATATTTATAAAATTGTAGGATTTTACTCTTAAAAAAATATATTGTTTTGCATTTTAAAATGGTTTTACAAAACCATTTTGTTTTCATTATCTAACCTTACAAAGCTACAAATTTAATCATTTTTTTACAATCACTATCAATTTAATTATTAAATTTATAAAATATACATTTTTTTTTACTTTTTTAAACATCGCAATTTTTATATCTTTTAAACACCAGTTATCTTTTTATCTTTTGTATTTTAACTGTTCACTTAATAATTGATTATTTTATATATAATTATTTACTGCAAGTAAAAACAACTAGAAAATCTTATAAATATTTTATTAAAGTTAAAAAAATTATTATATTTATAATTATTTTAAAAAATATTTATTCAGAATTTTATGTAAGAATGAAATTTATAATTAAAGGTTGCAGTAAACAGAAGTTTATAAAATTTAAAAATGTAGTTTTTTTTTAAGTTAAAAGTAAGAATTTGGGCAAAAACCCAAATTCAGAAATCTTAATAAATATTTTACTCCATTTATATAAAAAAAAACCCAGTTCTATATTTTAATTCAGAGAAGAAAAAAGGAGAGTTAAAATTGACTCGTGAGTTGTCTTCAGCAATGAATTAGGTAGATTTAATAATTAATTTAGTATGCTCTGATCACTAAAATAAATCAAATCGAATTAATTCATATTAAAACCTAGCCCGAGTAACTTATTGACCCTTTAGAACATCATTGCCAAAAATCAATGCCGTGAAAGGATGCATTTGTCTTTAATGATTACACAGTGCTTCCTCTCATCTCACCAAATTTCATTACTCTTATTCCATTTGTTATTTTCTCCTTCTTACAATTATTTCAGTTTTAATCATTTGAAAATTTTAATCCACTCATACTCTTGAAACACTTTCTTCTAATTTATTGTTACAATATTAAAAACAATATAAAGAACGTTAGCTTTATTTCAATTGATTTTTTCATAGTGAATGACGGTTTTTGTTTATGCATTTTTAAAATTTAAACTAATTATTAATATTTTAAATATAACAACAAAATATTAGATTAAAATTCACTGGAAGAGCTACAAAAACTATTTAAAGTCTCAAAATGAAATTTACCATTAAAACAAAAATTAAACAAGATCTTCTATCTACCTGATATATAGGTCTCTCATAATAAGAATTATGGCAATAAATATGCTTTTAAATATCAATTCTTAAGTGATAATGATATATGACGAAGGGAGGAGAATTTACAGTTAGGCACTGTTTTTCATTTCGTCACTCTTCTTTTGTTTCATTCCAACTAAATGGACTCCTTCCTCGGAGAACCATCCTTCATTAAAGACACATTAATTACAAAAATTCTCTTTTGCCGTCTACTGCATGCCAGATATATCATAGTTTTAAAATTACTACCACATTAATTTTTTTTTGTCAAGTAAAAATATATAAAAGTGCTTCGTTTTTTAAGAAATATCTATTTAATATGTTTATTTAATGTTAAATAATAAATACAAGAATATGTTAAACCATAAATTTGGTGAGAATATAAACTTTTTTTTTACCATGTATTAAAAAAACTATGTACCAATTACCAAAGAGATATTGAAGATAATAAAGTGAAAAGCGACTTTACATGAAACCGTCCCCTTCAAAGCAGTCCCTACCACCCACAACGAAAAACCAAACCACAACAAATTCCGATCAAACCTAACCTCAATCAAATTCCCAGAATGTATTAATCAATTATGTTTTTCTCTGGAGAAGAATCCAAAGAAATCAAAACCTACTTTAATTCCAGATCCAAAAGTGTGTACACACTTCACAGTACAGCACTCGTCTTTCCGACAGCGTAGCTTCTACTTCTGGGATACGATTTGGGAAGGGTGCCAACATCTCCTTCGGACAAATCATAAGGCGTGTCCTCGTCGATCCGGCCCATGCCAACGCTCGTGGACTTCGGAAGCCCATTAGAGGAAATGGGCGGCCGGGACTGGGCCTGCTGTTTCAGAACCAAATCAACGTCGATTCTGTTGCCCAGGGTCCTGGCAGAAGCCGCTCTGAGAAGCTCGGCGAAATCCTCGTTGTCGGAGCGTGACGTGGCAACACTGTAGCTTCTGGGGAGAGCCTCGAATCTGCCAGCAGCATCAACGGGGTTGCTATAGTTCATGCTGTGACCACACTGTGTTATGCTTCTGACGTAAGCATCCCTCGCTTTGCCCAAGACTCTGAAAGGCGTGGTTATGATCCACACCAACTTGTTCTGCTTCTGCTCCTTGCCCTTTCTCATGGTTTTTGAAGTCACTTACACACGATCTTCAAACTATTTGCGATGAAGGTCTTCTTCGGTTCTGGGGTGTAAGAGGGGAATTATGATTTTTGTAGAGACGGAGGAGGGTGTTAAAGAAGAAATGAAAGGAAGGTGGGTGTGAAACTGTGAATAGCGCACGGACTTTTTCAGAGCACACCGTATCAGAAAACAAAAGAGATAAGAACAAAGGCGTGGAAGTTGGAACGTGTTAGCCTAAATTCTCATTTTTATAATCATAATGAAGTTGTTCAATTATTTCTAAAGTTTTTTTTTTTTTCATAATAGTAAAAGGTGGCTTGGCTCCCATTTGAAGGACCGATATCATTTTCAATTCTCGGCACCATATTTTGACTCCTTTTATTATACTATGAGACAAGACACGCGTAAACGTAAACTTTGTACATATATTTGGCTTGTTTTACGAAAATGGAGAAAAAACTAAACAAAAATGTAATGAATACGTGAAATAATACAAAAAAATCGAAGAAGAGAGAAAGTATACGTATAATCGTATATGAAACATATTTCTCTGGTTGAAGAGTGCGTAAATGCTTATAATCGGTTTAATTACTAATACTGTGATGTTTTTATGTAAACTTTGGTAATAACTACCTTGAATTAATATAATTATGTGAATTCATGACACGTGTCGGTACACGGTGTATACTTTTCTTTAAGGTAGAAAAAACACAATAGTAGTAGTCATATCATATGAGAGCGTCAAGGCTGGGTCAAGAATGTAATGGCATTTCCCCTGCTCGTTATTTTAAATATAGTTAAAAAATGTGGGTTCAATAAATAAATAGGGCATTTTGTACTTACATTCTGTTAAGAAGATTGACGATGCTAATGATAAAAAATAATAATGTTGAAAATTATAAGTTTGACACGTATATTACAAAGTGGACCAGGTCTGATGGGAAGGAGAAGAAAAGTATTTGCAAGTATGCATTGGTGATTTTAATAATAAAGAGAGAGAGAGAGAGCAACGATAGACAGCAGTTTTAACATTAATGGTGTGAGAAAGTGCAGTAAAAAGGAAAAGAATAAGATGTAATAGAGAGACACGTGGCGGAAGGTGAGCATTATTAATAGTGTTGACTATTTTTGTTTTTATTGTTACAGGTTGGGAAAGAAAAACAAATCCAAACAGAGGATCCATGTGCTTTAAATTAATGAGAAGGAGTGCACTGCTAAAAACACTCACAACTTAAATGTTTACCCGTTGAAGTTCAATTAATTTATAATATAAATCAATTTATAATATATATATATATATATATATATATATATAATTAAATTAATTTAAAATTTATTTTATTAAATTTGTTTTCAATTGGATCAATTATTTTATTTATTATCAGGCTATGCTTAAGATGTACATAGCTCAGTGTAGATATATTTTAAAAGTTTTAAATCGACTAAAATAAAATTAATTTTTAGTATATAATAAATATAAAATTCATTTTATAAATTGTTTTAAAAAAAAATTAGTTAAAACTAAAATAAGTTTCTTAACCATATCAATGAATTAAGATCTAAATAATTATATTGTAAATCAGTATTCATTTTATAAATTGTTTTAAAAAAAATTAGTTAAAACTAAAATAAATTTCTTAACCATATCAATGAATTAAGATCTAAATAATAATATTGTAAATCAGTTTATCAATCATGAGTGTAATTTTACTTTTCAATAATTAAAAAGATTTTGACTTTAATTGTAATTCAAGAATTCTTGGAATAGACATGTCTACTAAGCCTAAACCCGTTAAAAAATTAATTATGAATTACATGATTATATTAAATAAAAATGAAAAAAAATATAAATAAAACAAAATTTATTAAAGTTTTATTTTAATGTAATCGATCTCCTCAATCCATCTAAGTTTGTAAATGAATAATGTTTTTCTTAGTTATTAACAGGGTTCATATATTCTCATAACTTTAATATAACAAATTCTATTATAAAAAAATATATATATTATCAATAGCTAAAATTTCTCTACAATACTAAAAATTTATTAATATATCAAAATTATCGATGTCTTACAACAAATTCATTATAAAACTCTCCTTGGTAAATTTTATTGATATAATTTTTGGTCTATTTGTAACTATTGATAAAAAAAAATGTTGATAATTACCAGTGGTAAAATTCATAGGTAAAATATATCAATAATTTGATAAATGTGATAAATACATATTATTCATGTTTATCAAAATCTATTATTTATCTTCATTCATGCATTTTGTGTTATTCTCATGAAAAGATGTAGGATTTTTATATTTTGGTTTGAGATAGATATAGTTATCTTTTTGTGAAATTATTTCATAGAAAAATAGAATATCGAAGAAGAATAGAGAATTACTTGCCAGAACTTTCTCGTCCAACCACTTAATCACTTGTGATGCGAGAATATCAAATACTTGCTCACTGAGAAAGTTGTCTTCCCAACTATATAGAGGTAGAGAATGTGAAACAAAATTTAACTCTTGTCCAACAAGAGTGTATGTTCTCCCATAAAAGAATATGATTTCTAGAAGTGGTTAAAATGTCAATAGTTAAACAAAAAGTTTAATTTTTGTGCTGAAATGTCAACTAAGAGTCAAGACATGACCAAAGACATTTTTAGGATTGAAAAACTTCATATTTCATTCTTTCTATTTTATCGAACTTTTATGTTATAAATGCATAAAAGTAGTTAAACTTCGATTTTATTGGAGTTAAATGTAATGTATTCATACTTTTTATAATTTTTCCTATGCAATATAATATCTTTCGTCATCCATATGTTCCATCTTAATTATTCACACGCCTTATGAAATATTATTCTATTTAATAATATTTAATCATTGAAAAATGAGTTATAAATAAAACAACTATCAATTTTGTTTACGTGTATCATTTAAACGAAAATGTATCACAAAACAATCTCATGTAACAACTCGTAATCCTTTCAAAAATCAATGAAAACCTATTCTATCAAAGTCAACAAAAGCACTCGTAATTTTAACTAAATGATTACTTAACACTCAATCCAATATTTAATATCATAATAAATTAATAGCTATCTCACTTAAGAAATTAGTTTCACACTTGAATCAAAAGTTAGTTTTAAACATGCACAAATTATTCCATCCAACCACAATCCAACATATTCATACAATATTATATAATCATTCTCAAAATGATAATTTACTTTCTAATATTGTTCACACGTAAATCAACGAATAAAATTTCAGATTCAGTTGCCTAAAAGTCACT
The DNA here is from genome assembly GCF_000741045.1 of Vigna radiata var. radiata. Classification (NCBI taxonomy): domain Eukaryota; kingdom Viridiplantae; phylum Streptophyta; class Magnoliopsida; order Fabales; family Fabaceae; genus Vigna; species Vigna radiata. The sequence continues at coordinate 21,082,781 of NC_028355.1, read as the reverse complement.
TACACTTAAAACAAAAATAAATGGAAAGGTATAACACACTAGCCATAAAGACCTAAGATAACATAACAAACAATAGCAAAATTTAAAGAAAAGGCTAAACTTATTACGAGCATTACCAAACATAAAAAATATACATATTTTTAAATACATAAACATTTACTCAAAATCAAAATATGATGAAGATAATCTTTTTAAATGTCTATAGTAACAATTAAAAGATAGGTTAAACCACTTCATAGGTCCTTATTTTCGTGTTTTTTTTTCCAATTTAGTCACCGTTTTTTATTTTTTACTAATTTAGTCTCAAAGATTGCAAAATTGAAAGAAATTAATCCTTGTCGTTAGATCAAGTTAACGGGGTTAACTTCTAGATGATCTGTGAGGCTGAGGTCGCTATTATTTATGACATGGCCTGACAGAAGCTTGGATTATGCACATGGCTATTATTAGTGAAGTTAATTAGTGAAGTTAATCACAAAATTTAGAAATTGGGGATTTGGTTTCAAATTTAAAAGCTTCGATAGTTAGGATTCGTTGTTATTGAACATCTAGATTTTCAATTGCTTTTCAATTCAGACGAGGAATTGCAACACATGTTGTTGGCTCCACCATTGTGGAAGGACAAGAAGAGGTTATCGAAGCAGCTATCGATGTGCGAGAAGCCTAGAGACATTGCATGAGAAAGAAGGCGAATGCAAGAGCGGAGGAGAAGTTCGACGGTGTGTGATGATTTGACCGATTTGGACCTGAATGAGCTTAAAGGGTGTATAGAACTTGGATTCGGATTCAACGAGGAAGACGGTCAAAGACTCTGTAACACCTTGCCCGCACTCGATCTTTATTTCGCTGTCAACCGCAGGTTGTCTCCTAGCCCTGTCTCCACTCCTCAGAGTCATGCCTCTTCCCTCGGAGGTCGTTCTTCCTCGTTCGGAAGCCCTAGAAATGACTCTGACTCCTGGAAGATTTGTAGCCCAGGTCTTTATATATTCATCATTCGACCCTCTTATCGTAATTATCATTTGATTATTAATTTTAATTTTCATTGCTTAAAAGTTTGAATTTTTTTTTTGCAGGGGATGATCCAGAACATGTGAGGACCAAGTTAAGGCATTGGGCTCAAGCCGTAGCCTGTTCTGTGATGCAATCTTCTTGAGAAAACAATTTGTGGGATGTTCTGTACAGAGAGGGGACGAAAGAAAAGCAGAGAAACAGAAAAAAAAAATGAAGAAATTGGGAGAGAAAAAAAGAGAGACTTTGCTTAAACTTGAATAATATTATTCCTTGAGAAGGGATTTTTTGTTGGAGACTTTGGTGGGTGAATTTAGAATTTGGTTAGAGCATAGCGATGGAAGGAATTATGAAGAACCCAAATTTCTGGAGCAATTTTAATTATTCTTTCCAACCTTTAATTGCTTTTCAATTGAGATGTTCAATAAAGTTCAATAATTAACTTCACTAATAACAGCCATGTGCATAATCCAAGTTTTTGTGCACGCCACATCATAAATAATAGCCACCTCAACCTCACAGATCAGGTAGAAGTTAACCTGTTAACTTGATTTAACGACAAGGGTTAATTTCTTTCAATTTTGCAATCTTTGGGACTAAATTGGTAAAAAAAAAGACGAGGACTAAATTGGGAAAAAAACACAAAAATAGGGACCTCTGAAGTGGTTTAACCTAAAAGATACAATAAAAAAAAGATAATGATACTTAAACAATATTTTTTTTACAACATTTGAACATAATCTAAGTGTCATTCTGTGATTAGTCAATGGTAGTATTTATGATTATTATTATTAGGATAATGATATTTAGACAACATTTTTTTGACAACATTTGAACATTGATTACGTGTGTCAATATGTGATTGGTCAAAAATTACTTCATAATAGTGTTTATAATTATTATTATTAATTATGGAGTAATTTTTAACCAATCACAGATTGACACATAATGTCTAAATATCATTATCTTTATTATTAATTGTAAAGTAATTTTGAACTAATAATATAATGACATGTAAATAATGTTCAAATATTATAAAAAAAATGTTATGTAATTATCATTATTCAAAATTACTCATGAGGACCTGCAATTCTAAAAAACATGGAAAAGCTCAAGTAACATTCACGAAGTCATCATCATGCAACATTTCTTCACCCACCATTTACTTTCACCAACTTCGTCCATACAGACTTCAAAAATAAAATACTTAGACAACATTTCTTATAACACATAATTTTTGTTGCTATTTCCTATGATAAAAGATCTGATGTCTTCCACAAATAAACAAAGTACATTTTAAAAATGTTTCAACTCCAATGGTACATTATCAAAGAAATTATGTTCTTGCTAAAGGTTGACTAAATCACAGAAAAGAAAAAGGAGCATCTATGATATTTACGAAAATAGTAATAATAAAAGTAGATAACATTTACTTCATCTTTTTTTTATTGAATTTTTAATATTTAATTTCTTATATTTTAGAATTTTTTTAATTTGTAAATATGATTGCAAATTAATTTCAAAAAAATAATCTGAATACTTATGATTTGCAACGTAATTTGTTATATTATGTAATTTGTTTGAAAGATATATTTTTATCTCGATTTAAATGTTTTTTTTACAACATTAACCTGTCTCACATCTCCACATTTTATTTCCTTGCTTTGCAAAGTACGAAGCTAACAGTTTATGTTTCTTGATTTTAACAAAAAATCATTACATAAATTATAATTTATTTGAAAACTTAAATTAAATTATATTTGTTTTAAAAAATAAAATCATGGAGTTTATGAGAGAAAAATAAAATAAAATATATTAATAAAATAATGGAATTTATGAGATTCTCATATATCCCACACTTGGTCACATAATTTAGGACAAATTTTACAATAATGAACTCAACTATGTATGATAATTTGAACACGGAGATAGTATGCGAAAATTAAATTCAAATTCATTTATATTTTAAATCCTTAAAAATACGCTAGACATCACAAAATATCCAGGTAGTATTCTAAGGCGAACCGTAAAATAAATATAATAAGAAATAAGAGTTGAACACAATATCATAAATTAAACTATTTAGTTTCATTTTACAGTAAACAAGATATTCATTGCTATGAATTTAAATATAAAGAGTCACTTTTGAATTTTCTAATAGTTTAATAATAGTGTAAAATGTCAAACATATTCAGTTTGAAATCTGATTTCATATATTATTTTATTATAGATAAAGTATTAAATCTTAATAAGCAATAATATTAACCCCATATTAAAGATTAAGTTCCATGCTAGAGTTTTACAAAACAAATCCCATCTTAATCCGTTTGACAAGAAAACCCAAGTAAAAGACCTAATCTAGTAACAAAACACACCAATTCAACGCAACCTAGCAAAACTGTCAACAATGTCATCCAAACACTCCTTTACCAATCCCACACCCACCATCGTTTTCTTCCTTTTCTTCGCCCTCCAAATTTCAACCATTCTCGCCGCCAGTTCCCACGTCATCAATTTCCGCTCCCCGAATCTCTTCCCGGAAGGGCTAGCGTGGGATCCCACAGGGCAACACTTCCTGGTCGGATCCCTCCGCCACCGCACCATCTCCGCGATCTCCGACGCCGGGGTGGTCGAAACCCTAGTCTCCGACCCCTCCCTCCCGGAAAACGTCACCATCTTGGGCCTCGCCGTGGACTCCCGCAACAACCGCGTCTTGGCGGCGGTCCACGCAATTTCCCCCCTACCTCCGTTCAACGCGCTCGCCGCCTACGACCTCCGCTCCGGCCGCCGCCTCTTCCTTTCTGCCCTCCCCTCCGCGGAAGAAGGCGACGAGAAACGCGTCGTCGCGAACGACGTGGCAGTGGACTTCAAAGGTAACGCGTATGTAACCAACTCGGGGGGAAACTACATCTGGAAGGTCAGCGAAAAGGGAGAAGCCGGGATCTTTTCAAATTCCGCGAGATTCACCGAACACCCAGTGATCATCGAGGAGAGGTTCAGCTCCTGCGGCCTAAACGGTTTGGTTTACAACGGCAAGGGTTATCTCCTGGTGGTTCAGACCAACACGGGGAAGATGTTCAAGGTGGACGCGGATGACGGCGTGGCGAGACTGGTGCTCCTGAACGAGGATCTCGTGGGTGCGGACGGCGTGGCTTTGAGGAACGACGGCGTGGTTTTGGTGGTGTCGTTGAAGAGGGTGTGGTTGGTGAAGAGTAACGACGGGTGGAGCCAGGGTGTGGTGTTTGACAAAATTGACATTGATGATGAGGGTTTTCCCACTACGATTGTGGTGCGGGAGAGACAGAGGGCTTACGTGCTGCACGGGCGCTTGATGGAGGGCATTTTGGGAAATTCGAGTGAGAGTTTTAAGATTGAGGAGGTGAGGTCTCCCAGAGAAAGTGAGGGAGAGAATGTTTGGATGTATGTGATGGTTGGAATAGGTTTGGCTTATTTCTTGTTTTGGAGGTTTCAGATGAAGCAGCTTGTCAACAACATGAACAAGAAGATAAACTGAAATAACTATTCTTTCTTTTATTCACTTTTTATTTTGTACTCAACAAACCTACTTCTCTTTCACTGCACCATTGTAAGCACGGATGTTATTTTAGGAATAATTTTCTAAGTTTGGTTGTTTAAAGACAATGAAGTGGGGAAGAAATTTTCAGCAGTTATATTATGGAATCTTGATACTTCAAAACTCATCACAAGTTATAAATGTTTTAAATTTATACCATGCATAATTTGCTTTTTCTGTCAAATTTCTTGATATGTTTTTAACTAACCTAAACTATCCAGAAATACAAGGATTTTTAAGCTAGTGATTCTGCATACTCATACTTAGTTCATTGTCAATGAAGGAGAAACGTTGGTAAGGTCAAGAGGACTTTTTCAACGGTTTATAATTGATGGCTGCAATTATGGCAATCTTGTTAAAAAAGTAAAGTCATTTTTGAGTTAAGATTATTATCCGCCGAATTTCTGCTGCTGCTGTTCCTCTCACTTTCAAGATATACTGATTTTGTACAGAATTTAAATTCGTCTTTTTGTTTTGATTTATTAGGTCAAGCATCGTTGGTGGAACGAGAACTATTATTTTTCCAGTATTTTTTCTTTTTAATTTGGAATGGGCTTCGAAGGCTTGTTTTTGTTCTTTTTTTTTTTCTCTGTTTCGTTTCTCAGTATTTTTGTCTGTCTTTAAAATAAGATGATATTTTGTTTTCTATGTTCCTTCTATCTCTTGCGTGGGTTGGGCCGCTGAATCCTCAAGTGGATAAGGAATGTTTTGGCGTTTCATTATTTGCTTTTTAAAGCAACAACATGACATTTTGTTTTTAGTTCTTACTGAATTTAGTAAATGTTACTCTTTTAAGATACTAAATATATATTTTCCCAAAAAATCCCTACAAACCAATTCACCACTGTCTCACAACTTTCAAATAAAACAACCAATGATAAAAATGGATTTTCAAAAAAATATAGCGTGCGTGTAGAAATTGATGGAGTGCAGGAAGCAATTGTCACAACTTGTATGGGCCGTGCAACTTACCCTTCAGGCCTTATGAGATTCATTTCACAGTGACCCAAAACATCCTAGCCCATCAAATCGAATATAATGCATTTCAACGCCAGCTCACGGTCATTCATTCATAGTTTTAAAATAAGCGATTAAAGATGTGAAAACGTGGCACCTTAGCTGCCCCATTTCTTGTACATAATATTCAAAACGAAAATAAAACAGAAATCTGCACCACATTCTCTTTCTCCATCGTTACTCATCTATAAAGAACACTTAAAAAACAAAGCCGAGGAGCAGAAAGGGGCATAGTAGGCATTTGGATAAGTTATCATCCATATTATAATGAAGAAACAGGGAGTGGTCAGTATTGGGTTTGCGACACTCACAGAGGTTGTCGTTATGATGTTGTCAGTGGTATGCACGTGCGGGGCCAGCACAAGCGGGAACCTGCACCCATTGATTCTAGTACCTGGTAACGGAGGGAACCAGCTAGAAGCCAAGTTGAACAGAGAGTTCAAGCCATCCAGTTTCATCTGCGAATCATGGTACCCTCTTGGGAAGAAAAACCAAGGCTGGTTCAGACTCTGGTTTGATTCCAGTGTCATTCTTGCACCTTTCACTCAATGCTTTGCTCAACGCATGACCCTTCACTACCATCCACAACTCGATGATTACTTCAACACCCCTGGAGTTCTCACTCGGGTCCCTCACTTCGGTTCCATCAATTCCCTTCTTTATCTCAATCCTCATCTCAAGTAAGTGCCTCCCTTTCTTCAATTTTTCTCAAGAATACAACTTTGTGTTTATTAAGAATGTTTCACCAATTAATGAAGACATATTGTACCCCCTACGTTTGGATTGCTTTAATAGGCATATTACCGAATACATGGCATCCCTGGTGGATTCATTGCAAAAGCTTGGTTATGCTGATGGTGAGACTCTATTTGGTGCCCCCTATGACTTTCGATATGGTCTAGCTGCTGAAGGTCATCCCTCACAAGTGGGTTCCAAGTTCCTAAAAGACCTAAAGAAATTGATAGAAGAAGCAAGCGCTTCCAACGGTGGGAAGCCAGTGATACTGGTATCCCACAGTTTAGGAGGTTTATTTGTCCTACAACTTCTAATTCGAAACCCCCCTTCTTGGCGTGAAAAATTCATCAAACACTTCATTGCTCTTTCAGCTCCATGGGGTGGTGCTGTAGACGAAATGTTCACCTTTGCATCTGGCAACACTCTAGGAGTGCCCCTGGTTGACCCTTTGCTAGTGAGGGGTGAACAAAGAAGCTCCGAGAGTAACCTTTGGCTTTTGCCTAACCCCAAAATATTTGGTCCTCAAAATCCAATTGTGATCACTCCAAATAAGACCTATTCCGCACATGACATGGTTGATTTTCTCAAAGACATTGGTTTTCCCGAAGGGGTTTACCCTTACGAAACACGCATTGTACCCTTGATAGGGAACATTCCAGCGCCACACGTGCCTATAACTTGTATCATGGGAACAGGAGTGAGAACCTTGGAAAGTTTGTTTTATGAGAAAGGTGATTTTGATGAGCGGCCTGAAATTTCATATGGGGATGGTGATGGAACGGTGAACTTGGTGAGCTTGTTGGCGCTTCAATCACTATGGAAAGATGAGAAAAATCAATACCTTAAACTGGTTAAGATAGATGGTGTGTCGCATACTTCAATACTCAAAGACGAAGTTGCGCTTAATGAAATTGTTCGTGAGATTACTGAAATTAACTCTCATGCTCACCTTTTCGGGGTAAATGATGTTTGAATCACAAGTAAAATATCCACTCTCTGCCAATTAAACTTTTGCGTGGGATTCAATTAAATGCATTTTTTTTTTGTTGATACTAGAGATAAAATTCTTAGGATACTACACTAAGACTTGCTTGCTTTTAGTTCTCAAAAATTATTTATTTTTTGAAAGTAAAATAGAGTACATATTTGGATAATTGTTTCCTGCATAAATAAGTTTAGAATTGTTTTCAAAATTATAGTTTTGGAACCAAGAAAGCACAAATAGCTTAAAAGTTGTTTGGTATCTTTACCGTCCGTCATCAAATTCATCGATATCTATAGATAATACAATAGAATAGGCACAAAAAAAAACATAAACATGACGCATTCTAACACAAAAATTTAAAATGTCGGTGTTTTTTCTCAGATGTGCTTATGAAATACAGCCTCACAAAAATCATGTTATATAACCATTTCATTAATTTTTGCATATAATTTCATTCACAGTCAAAGGATTAGATCAAAAGGTAACTTGGTTTGACTAGAAGAATTATGATTTTTCATGAATTCAAAGACACCCCTTGAGAATAGGAAAACAAGTATATGCATACATTATTCATAAGCATCCTGAATTCCCATATACAAAACCATCCACCATATTCCTTTCATTTCTCAACTTTGAATTTTTCACTTCATGCACCTTTTACATTATTTTGCCTTTTGCTTTACTTCTTTCTTTTTTTCTTTATGTTTCTCTTTCTCTCTCTTTAATGGACACTAAGAGATATTCGATGATCAAATTTAAATCTTTTCAAACCATTTACTATTTACTCCAATCATTTTTCCCCCAAACTTAATCTCAATCATACTATTATTCATAACGTAGTACTTGTTCTCTTCCAAGATTAGCAAGAAATTTTTGCAGAGTATTGTTAAAATATATTTCTCCATTATAATAGGTTAGATATACAATTTGAAATTTTTGCTAAGAACAATATTTTCTGCATTTTAGTGTAAAAGTTAAGTTTTCACCTACTCTCTAGTTAAGAGTTTCATTGGTAAAAAAATTATTTTCGTTTTTTATCAAGATTTCCTGAGACATAACATTTGATTTTGACTGTGAAGATTTCATTTAAATTTTTTAGTTAGAGAAATTATTTTTACAATTGAACTAACATCACCTATTTCCTATTTCAAGTTATTTTGATAACAATTTAATTTCAACTTTGTTAATTGTTGAACCGAGTTCAAAATATTAGAACTTATTATTAAAAAATTATTCTTCACTCTCACTGTATACATTTAAAGTTTTCATAATAACAAATATATTTTCAAATTTGAAGTGTTACATTAATATAATCATGTTAATGCATTCATAAATTTTAAATATCAGTTTTATCAAATTTCAAGAATATATAAAATAAAGAAAAATAGTGAACACCTATAAATGAGAATTTTTAGCCCATGAATACGTATTTTATAATATTATAGAATGGCTAGTGAATGAACATGAAAAAAAATATATTAAAATATTAATGTAATAATAATATAAACTTCTATAAATAAATACTTAGAGAAAAGAGGAATGGAAAACTCTTCGTTATTCTTTTGTGCCAGCATTCTTCTTCCTTTCTCTACTTTCATTTACATTATTTTTCATTTTTTTTAAAAAGAATTAATCAAATTTCAAAATAGTTGAAAATGACTTGATCTATTCAGCACTAGAAGTTAACTTGGACAAGTTATTACAGGTAAAGGAAGTTAAACATTTATCTTTTTTATATATTTATTTATCTTAATTATGTGCTCTATTTTATTTTTATTTATATTTATTATTTTAGTTATTGAATTTATTTAGTGAAGTGTTTAGAACTTTTTTTATTATTTGTTATTTTAATTTATTTAATTTGTTTAGTGAAGTGTTTAAAAATCTCATTTTTATTTATATTTATTATTTTGTTTATGTAACTTATTTAGTGAGGTATTTATTTTTTTATTTATTATTTTAATTTATTTAAATTATTAGGTGCTGATATTTATTTATATTTATTATTATTTTTATTTAATTTATTTAGTAAGGGGTTGATAAGCTCATTTTTTATTTATTATTTTGATTTAATTAATTTAGTAAGGTGATCCTAACCTCTTTTTTTTATACCTTCAACAATATAATGTTTCTAGCAATTTATCTATTTATCTCCTTCTCCCAAACAACTTATAATCTGTTACCTTCTTCTCGACATTAGATGACTTTGCGTGTATCTGCTTCTAAGGATCCCTAATGTCTTCCACTTACATAAACTAGGTTGCTCTTTGTCTCGGTCGTCCATGCTTTCAGCTGACTTCATGCCAAGGCTGTCAATGAATGAACCTGGTTGCAACGTCATTATTAAATGATGCATGGGCACATATGGGGTGAAGTTTCATATGCGAAGAGACTTTATCTTGAACCTCGCCATGAAGGGCTTAAGAGATCCATCCTTCTCTTACTTGATGTTTATGAGGAGAATTGATGTCAATTGATATGATTGTCGGTTTGTTGTGAATTAAACTCCAAAATTTGCTTGTATGGTCGCGAAACATTCTAAAAAGTCGGTTGACAACGTGGAGAACAATGTCAGGATTTCTCCTTTATCAAGGTGGAGAAAATCGATACTATATGATGTCACCCATGATGTACATTGTCATTTGGTTCATGAAGATCTAGATTTGCTCGTCCGAATCCGTAGAACAATCGTTGTTGTCAAACATTGGCATGGTCCAGTTACTCGACAATGAGACTTTTGTGATTCCGACAACGAATGACAACAGACCGGTCGTGTTGACCGTTACAATAGAATGACCATAGTCGTTGCTTGCAACAAAGTTGTTGGTTTGGGCCATTTGTTTTGACTCCTCCCAAGGTTGTTTGGTTGGTTCGGGGAGGGTCAGAGTGGACCATACAAGGCCTTTATTGTCCTTCTCTTGCTGAATGATTTCATTCTTAGCTCTCGGTTTACTTATCTCCTCCTCGTACGTTTTTTGCATCTTGTCCATCTGTCGCTACATTATTCTCATTATCTTCATTGGATCCATTTGATGGTTGACTGTCTCTTTTAGTGCTTGGTTGCTCACCATATTTCTCGTGGTCACCATGTAACCTTAAAAGATTCCACTTAGTCCTTTCAGTGGGCACTAAAATGTTTTAAGTTTATGGGGTTAAGTGTTTACTTCAAACAATCTCCTTCACTCTTCAACTCTTTTCCCTATTGCTCGTGTGCTCCAACCGATTGGATGTATATGCTAAAGATACTTCGATGCTTAACTTAGTTTGTTATCAGAATGATTTAATAATTAATATTGTAATAAATGCATCGCAAAAGTCCTAATAGTCACACACTTGAGTTCTATTTATAGATTTCTCCATAGATCTTGGTCAAATTAATCGCGACTCAATTTGTTAACCTTATCACTAATCTCTTGAACTTAATCAGATGACTAATTGAATCTGATCGACATCGATATATTTAATCCCAACTTAGATATTTAGTTTGATGTGATTTAGACAATGTGTAACGATCAATACGTATACAATACAATATTAAACAAACATGTAAAAACCGTAGATAAAATTACTATTTTTGTACAATGCTTTAAAATATTATTAAAATAGATAAATTTAAAAATAAATAAGTCATATTAAAGTGGTATGATTTTACTCTGTAAAGTCAGACTATGGTGACTTGATTTTAGTCAAAAACTTTTTTTAAATTAAAATTTTGTAAATGTAATTAAAATTTACTTAAAAATATTTTAAACTAAAGTTATATTGTATTGACATAATTTCTATCAAAACTAAACTAAAATTTGTAAAACTTCATATTAAAATGCATTGAAATAAAACGATTTGTTCTTTACAAAGTTTAAATCCATCTTTGTTTTTGAAATCTAACTATTGCGGTAATTTTTTAAAAAGAAATTATCAGGACATATATACCTTTTGCCGAATTTTGATTCCACGGTGAAAAACATATAAAAATTTATTGAGCATATATTAACAGTAAGAAAGCATACGTTTATGAAATATCACATCCCATTCCATCCGCAGACTATTCCAACCACAGAACAAAAGAAAATCAACAAAGTGAACAGTATTATAAACATAAAGTTGGGACGTGGAAGGCGTGGCTAGAATTAACTGCATCCTAAAATGCTGCGATTCAAATTTTTCTTTTTTTCATACGGTTTCTTCAATTTTCAATTTAAACATGAACTAATTTCATTGGTGAAGCAAGGAGAGAAAAAAAAAAAAAAAAAAAAAAAGTGAAATTTGGCGTGGTGGAGGTTCACTCAATTTGTTTAGATTTAAATAGCAAAGAGAGAGTGGGTGAGTGAGGAAGCAGGAGTCCGAAATTCGAAGCTGAAGCTTGGAAAGTTGAATTCTCCCTCCGTGAGGTTCATTTTAAGAAGGAAAAAAGAAAGGTTCGTACGATACACGAGACACACCCTTTGGCCTCGGTTAAGTGCCAGCTAAATATTTTGACTAGATTTACTTTTTTTCTTTACAATTCATTCTTTGTTTGCAGGCACAGGCAATGCCAATGCCATCCCCTTTCGCCTTTCTGACATTGGTTTTGACCACTTTTGGTGGAAAGAGAAAGAGGAACATGCCCTCGTGCACTTCCTGCTTATATTCCTTTTCTTCTCTTTTTTTCATCTTCACCATCCATACTATTACATTATTCACCACAAATCTTATCCACCTGTCAGTAAATTTCATTTTCATTCTAAAAGATTCCTAACCACTATTAAAAAACGATCAATTATATTAATTACTTTAATCAACGAATAGTGGGAAATAGGAAAGAGAGTGAAAAAAATAAATAAAGTTGTCTTGAGAGTTTGAACCAATTGAGTTGAGTGACAGAAACGACGTCGGTTAGCACACTCTTCAATAATTCTCGGTTGGTGGCATCTGCTTACCTTTTTGACTATCTGTCCGGGTCCCAGGTTGCGTCTTCAAGCTCAAGATTGTCCCTTATCTGCTCCACAACTCATGCATTGCATACCATACACACACATTTTCTCTCTCTCTCTCTCTCTCTCTCTACCACTACAGTGGCAGTATCAGATATTAATAAAAAGGAGTTCAAAAGAAACACACACCACCACACTCTGTCACACTGACCTCAAAGTTAAAATTTCATTTCACTCTATGCACTCGTGTGCTGCACCCTCGTTTAATAAAGCCCCCTCAACCTCACCCCTACCCAATCACTACTTCAAAAGGAACCAACCATTTTTATTTAGATCATTATTTTAACTTCTCTCACAAAGGACCAGCCGTGGACCAAAATCTATTTCTAAAAAAATTATCAGAATCACATTAAAACAAAACAAAGTCTCACTCTTTAGTTCATGCTTATCTGTCTTCATTTCATGTATTTTTGATAAATTATAGAATGTGCCATCAAATTTTGTAAAAGGGTAAACTGCTTATGCCTCTCAGTAATTTTAGAGTAGTTAGGTGGCATGACAGTCTCGTAGAGGGAAAGGAGAAATACAGAAAACAGCTTTTTCTTCCTTAGTGGTTCTATTCCACGGTTTTTTGATACCTGTCTCTGTTGCTTCGACTATGTATTTTGTATCATTGGGTACACTGGGGCGCAGTTTTTGTTCTTGAACCACTGTACTGTTTTGTAGACTTCATTTTGTTCTTATCAAGCGCTATTCTTCCTTGTCCTCTCTATCTCTTTTTTTTTTTTTTTAATATGGTCTGAGGTGGGTGATTTCCTACACTTTTTCGAAGCTTGAGGAGGAAGAGTGCCTCGGTATTGGCGATGAAAATTAAGACTCAATCATGTCGTTCATGATGAATAAGCGGAGCACTACTTTTTTGACCAAAGAAAGGCAGCACAGTTAAAGAAAGAAAGGCATAAAAAAATAAAATAGAAAAGCAAAGGGTGGAAAATAAAGTTGTCCCTTTGACAAGCACTTCTTAGCTCTCTCTCCACCTTTCTTTATTGCTCCCTCCCTCCTTTCCCCTCTCCCACACGCTTCTTCTTATCCTCATTCACCATTTTCCCTTTCCCCAACTCCAACTCGCACCTCACCCTTCAACTTCCACTTATAGAAAAATCAAGTGCACGTATGCAACAATGCCTCCGTACCAAGAAGACCTACTGGCAACACAGACAACAACCACAACGCCAACCATGAAGGATGCCGATGGTGCTAACGTTTTGGATCTGAAAACGTTGATTGAGGAGCTTGAATCATCGATTGAGGTCCCTTCCGTTTTTATCTGCCCAATCTCGCTCGAGCCAATGCAAGACCCCGTCACCCTTTGCACGGGACAAACCTACGACCGTTCCAACATCCTCAAATGGTTCTCCCTCGGCCACAACACCTGCCCCACCACAATGCAAGACCTCTGGGACGATTCCGTCACGCCCAACACCACTCTCCACCACTTCATCCTCTCCTGGTTCTCGCAGAAGTACTTGGCCATGAAGAAGAAGCTCGAGGACGTGCAAGGCACCGCCTTGGAGCTCCTCGACACCCTCAAAAAGGTCAAGGGTCAAAACAGAGTTCGCGCCCTCAAACAGCTTCGCAAACTCGTTGATTCCCATCTCTCCACCAGGAAAACCGTCGAGGAAAACAACGGGCTTGCTTTGATTTCTTCCCTGTTGGGTCCTTTCACCTCGCACGCGGTTGGGTCGGAAGCGATTGGGATTCTTGTCAATTTGGATTTGGGTTCGGAGCTGAAGAGGAATCTCATGCAACCCGCGAAGGTGTCTTTGTTGGTGGACATCATGAACGAGGGAACCATCCAGACCAAGATGAATTGCGCCAAGTTGATTCAAATGTTGTTGGTGGAAGGTAACCCCTCCGAGACCGTTGTCTTATCAAGTTTGAGTCTTTTGGTCGGGGTTTTAAGGTTAGTGAGAGATAAAAAGCACCCAACAAGCGTTTTAACCGGACTCATATTACTAAAAATTGTGTGTTCGCGTGAATCGGTTAGAAGCACAATTGTAAGCATAGGAGCAGTGCCTCAGCTGATTCAGCTTTTGCCCACTTTGAACAACGAGTGTTTAGAGATAGCCCTCAACATTCTGGAAGTCTTGTCAACACTTCCTGAGGGAAGATTGGCTTTGAAAGAGTGTCCCAATATTATTCCCAGTGTGGTGAAGTTGTTGATGAGAGTCTCAGAAAGTTGCACACAATTTGCATTGTCGATTTTGTGGGCTATTTACAAGCTTGCCCCTGAAGAATGTGCTTCAAAAGCTGTCGAAGCAGGGTTGGCGGCGAAGCTACTTCTAGTTATTCAGAGTGGTTGCAACCCGGTACTAAAGCAGAAATCTGCGGAGTTTTTGAAAATGTGCAGTTTAGATTACTCTTCTAGTATCTTGATTTCTAAGTGTATGCTTACTGCCACAATACAATGAAAATGAAGAAACATTTGTTCATAGCTAACTTCGTATACGTATACTTGTTTGTGGCAATTGGAAATTGACGGTTGGAACATAACAACTAGTTGGTGGTACTACTAATTAGGTTAGAGTTGGTTGGAAATTCAAATCAGCACGGATCGGATAACGCTGTGTGCTTTTGAAATAATTGTGGGAAGCTGAGTTGTAAGATCATAGAAAACGATAATGTAATAGTAGTCCCATTTATACCGAAGCCCCACGTTTTTGTTCCGGTGTGTTGGGATTAGCTGGAGGAGGAGGACAGATTAATCACTCCTCTGTTTTTGAGAAAATAAGAGAAAGTTTGAAATTGGAATCAAGATGGAGACGGAGATTTTAATTTTTGGTTTTGAAATTTAATGATATTTTTTCCCTTTTTTATTTCTGTTTAATTGAATAAAAAATGTGTGCACTTGCTCTGGTCCAAACAGATAATTGATTTGCTTTGTGTTATTGTGGGAAAAGGGTAGTGTTGATGACAGGACAGAAAGTGTCATTTTTGGGAGAAAAAAGATGAAGGGTCAACAAGGAAGAATCTGGATTAGGTGCAGTCAAGATCGGGTGACTATAGAGTATTAAATAAAAAGTGAAGTAATTTTAAATGTTGGGGAAGACAACGAGACATAATTTTATACCATGCTTTTTCGTATTTAAATTTTCACAAATCCCGTTTTCCATGCCATGGCGCGGCCTCGTTTAATTTGAACACTCTTATGAGTAATAATGGGTCGGTATTATACTGATAATATAGTTATGAAAGTGAATTTTTTATTATAAAAATAACGGTTAAATATGTTTTTAGTCCCTATATTTTGGAGTGATTTTAGTTTTAGTTCCTCTCTCTTTCAAACTACAATTTAGTCTTTTAACTTTAGAAAATTCTGGTTCTAGTCTTTTTTACCAAATTTTTTTAAAATAAAATTAAAAAAATTTGGTAAAAAAGACTAAAACCAGAATTTTTCTAAAGTTGAAGGACTAAATTGTACCTTAGTTTAAAAAAGGATTAAAACCAAAATGTCTCAAAGTATAGAGACTAAAAACATATTTAACCCTAAAAATAATAATAAAATATGGATGTAATTGAGTAGAATGGAGAGATACACTTGATTTTTTTTTTTTAATTATTTTCTCCTCAGTCTTTTAGTCTGAATTAGAAGATTTTATTTATTAAAAACTTTAACACTCAAACCAGATCTTAATAAATGAATTTGATTGTGAAATAAGTATATAAACTATATTAAACTTATTTACCTTTATTGTTTAGTCTTTTATTTATAAGTTATTTTATAAATTCCAACATAAATCCAACAAAACAAATTTACTTATAATTTGACTCTTATTCATAAACAACTTTCTTAATCTCAACCAATTATTAATATCTTTATTCATTCTTTTATTAATTTATTAAGTATTTATTTGTATAATCTATTGACCCAATAACAATTTTTTGAATGTTGACTCAATTATAATCCAACCTCAATAACTTAAAAAGTAATCCAACATTTAATTTGCTTACCTGTCAACAAAATGAATAGACTAAACAATTATAGATGTTAAATGTTCTGCCTATCCTCTTAATCATACAAAATATATTATAAATTTATTTAACCAATTCTCGCCCTAAATTTATTTGTTTTTTGTTTGGCTAAATTCTCAGTTAAAGGGCTTCCCAAACAAAAATTGATGGCAGTATACTATTTATTTGATGGAAGCTGAAGTAAATTGGTAATAGCTTCCAGCTATGTCTAATATCTCACGTGTGTTTAGGTTTTTTATTCAAAAGTTATCAATATTACTATTAGTAATACCTACATTATTGATGTTTTGTATATTTCAAGTCTGTATGTAACACAGCTTTTCTTTAAGGCGACAAGCACTTTTTGTAGAGAGAAAATTCAGTTAGTGAGTTCACACGCACATAATCATATTGAATCAGAGATTTTTTTAAAAGTGTATTCTACCATGGATCACCTGTAAAAGTGATTCTTGTATGAGTAGTGAGATTGTGATGAATAATCTGATGGAGTGCGAGGTTCTCTTCTTTAATGTTGGAAATTCTACGTCCACTAGAGATAAAGCTAAATTATAATATATAAGTGAGGTGCAAACCTCATCTTACAAGCTAGTTTTGTGGGTTGAGTTAGGTCTAAAATCCACTTCTAATATGGTATCAGATACATGTTAAAGTCTATCCTAGCAAATTCTAAGTGGACATTTCTGTTTCTATTCCACCTGTTATCTGTTGCTATTGGACTACCCAATTTCTACTATCACGCACGAGATGTCTATACTTCGCGTGAAAGAGATGTGTTGGAAGTTCCACATCGACTCGAAATAAGACCAAATTATAATATATAAGTAAAGTACAAACCTCATCTTACAAACCAATTTTGTGAGGTTGTATTAGACCTAAAACACATTTCTAATATTTAGTAATTTCATTTATAACAATACTCGGATAGATTAAAGGAAGACTTTCAAACGGTGTTTCACAAATAAATTCTTTTTTATATAAACACAAATTCTTTTTCTTTCAGCCTATAATTGTTTTGTATATAAATTATAAATTAAAAATATACAACTTTTAGGTATAATTTATTATTTTCTAACCACTCCATATGTATTCATAAAAGTCCTTATTTTTCTCCGCTCACTGCTTATTGTAATTCACTTTTGCTTCTATTTTTATCACAACATATTTTCGAGCAAAATATAAAAAAGAAAACAAAATAATTACTATATTGCATTTTTCGTTAATTTTAAATTAAAACTAATTCTATAATTTGATTATATGATGTATTTTTTAGATTTTAAAATTATTTTTTAAACATAATGGATAAATAAAATACTAATGCTGTATAAATATTAAGTTCAAATAAAACAGTATTATAATAGAAATAGTTTCTTCTAGTCTTTTTATTTATTCTAATCCAAAACAATTTTATTTTTACTCATTTGTGAGCTATATATATGCCGCTTTTATTCTTTTTCTCACTTCTCAATTTTTATCACATAATTAAAATAAAATTTCACTTGTGAGTAAGACTGTCCAAATGAACTGTACTCGTGGCTAGTCAGTCAGCAAGTGAAAAAGGAACCGTCGATTAAAATTTTCAATCTATTAATCCTTTTAAAATTAAAATAATTTATAAATTAGAAACATTATATGTTTTCAAAATTTATAAATATATAATACTATTATAATTTAAAATATTAACCCTTACCAATTAAATTCCAATTATTAATTATAATAAAATAATTTAAAATATGAACTTAATAATAATTTGAATTTAACCAATTAAAAATATTAATTAATTAATTAAAAACTTATAAAATATATATTCGATTAAATATGTTTAAAAATTTATTTATAAGTACATACACAAACAAATTTTAAAAATACAAATATTAAAAAGAAAAAGTTGTGGGTCAATTCATGAACTCACCAACCTGAGTTGGAATATTTGATCCAATTTTTATGATTGTTCAACTTGGTACGATCGATTTTTAGTGGATCAAAAACGAATCAAATAAAATAGATCAAAGACTAATAATATCATCACATACTTTTATACTAATTTAATAAGTAAAAAAATATGTGTTAAAAATATTATTTTTCTAGATTGACTATCCACTTTACTACTTATATGACATTTTCTTTTTCAGTATTCGATTTTTATCACATAATTAAAATATTTTTTTTCAGAAAATCCTTTATTGTGACGAAAGTTAATTAATAGTAGAGATTTTAATATTTGTAATTACACGTCATTTTTTTTTATAAATACAACGTTAATACCCTAAACATCTACCATAACTATGAAATAAAATAAAATATTATAAATTTTACTATGTATATTTATAAAATTATTAACGTGATCATTTGTAAATATATAATTTAATAAATTCGGAAATCTCTATTTGTGTAGTTTTATGTCAATTAGATTCCTCTATTTTCAAATAGTTCGATTTAGTCCTTGTTTATAAAAAAGTCCTTACCACATCATCACCCTCACATGTCATCATCACCATCTCCAAACAAACCTTAATTTCTCTCTAAGGAATCCTAGCCACCACATCATCCAGCACCGCCACCGCCACGATCTCGCTGCCATCACCATTCACGACCATCAACGCCACTGCATAACCGATCACCATAAACGCCAGCACCACAAGAAACCTCAGGCCACCACGCTTCTCGTGACTTTCTTCCACGGACACTATCATCTTCCTCGCGTGCCATTCTCGTCGGTAGCCAACCATCTCCACAGCGCAGGTCGCCGTCGCTAACACATGCACCGTCAGCACCATCTTCATCTTCTTGACTTGGAAATCAAAGGACACTTTAGTGTCGACATCACTTTCGGACCTGCAAAGCCAAACCAAAAACCCAGAATCACATTACTTCTCGCACAAGAACTCGAAGCCATTGCAGCACCCACCTTCATCGCACCACTCCGCCATTAGTGAACCACCAGCAGCTCGCACCAACATCGAATAACAACACCTTTATCTATGAAACCCATTTGTTTCTGCGTCGCACCTGCAAAGAAGAACACCAAATCAATTTCATCAATTCGTCTTCTCTCGCATTTTCCTTTCGCGCCTTCACATCAAAATCCAAAAACCTGTAAAAATCAAACCAAGAACCAGGACGAGTTCAAATCGTCTGAACGCGGAGAAGAGATGAAACTCTTTCGCGAAAACAAACTAGGTGCTAGAGCAAGAATATTCTCCCAAACCTTAATTGGGAGGGTTTTTGAGAAGTTCAAAATCATTAACAGAAATTTTGAGAAGTTCAAAATCATGCAAGTTACTAAATTAACCATAAAAAATATAATTAAATTAACTAAATATTATTAATGGCCATTATGAAATTTAAATTTTCATCAATAACATAATACATACATGTATATACCAATTAAATATCATATTACTTAATATCTTTTATTAGATTGAAATTTCTTTCGCATATATTATATTTACAAAATTTTATATTAATTCAAAGTTATTTAACGTCTTTTATATATAAATAAAAACTGACATAATATTTACTTTTTATTAGATTGAAAATTTCTTTCGCATATACTATATTTACAAAATTTAATATTAATTCAAATTTATTTAACGTCTCTTATATATAAATCAAAATTGACATAATATTTACTTTTTAAAAATATTTAAACACGAATCACATAGTTATTTTGTTTAATCTTAACAAAATTTGAAATAGATTATTATGCTGATATAATTTATATTTTTGATGATGTAATAAAAATCACTTTTATATAAAATTAGCATAACATTTAATAAGAGTTATGAGATAATAATAATAATTTCCTATGTGATAACAATTGCTTCAATTCTTATAAAAATGAAAGTTTTAGTAAGTAACAATACTAAGTTTCGGCTATGTAACAAACTCAAACTCAAACTCGTTTCTTGGTGTATTTGAGTCTCTAACATGAGGAAAACAAGCTTCTATAATGGGAGATTAGACTTTAGTGAAAATATTCTTTATATATCATCATAAAATTAATACAAGTAATGGATCAGTTAATAATTATTTTCCTAAAGATTATGTTTACAATTATTTTAACAACTTTTTAACAATAAATTATATATTAACATTGGTTGTATATTTAAAATTCGTATTTAAAACAAATTAATCACGTAATCGAATATAAAAAAGTTTTAAATAAAAGTTATTAAAAAAATATTTTACTATTACTAATGTTATTTGGTGATGGGTAGATACAACTCCAATTCAACTTCCGCTTCCCTCCGTTTTACTGTTAAACACGTGTCTGGGTCGTTTTCGTCTTTGTCTCATCTGCAATGCAAGTTCCATTTGTTTCAAATTTTGTTGTAGTGGCGACAAGTTAGAGTGACGTGTCGAACTAAAGTGCACGCCCACCGTAGTACACGAAGCACCCGATCCACGCCATCTACCCTTCCCTTCACCCTCTTGCGATCAAAAAATTCGAAACCATAAACCTTTTCGCAGGTCACAATCTCCGATTCTCCAATATTTTTTTTCTTCATATTTTTGAAAAAATAGAAAATGTCATGGCTGGCTCGCTCCTTCGGAAATTCTCTCCGACTCGATGGCGACGGAGATCACGAAAACGACACCGTACTCGATCGACCTACCACGTCATTGAGAGACCCCCTGCAGCCGCAAGCACGAGAAAATGAATTCGGATCAGAATCAGAAGAAGAAGAAGACGAAGAAACGGAAGGGCGTGGAGTCAAAGAAGACCTCGACGAAATCAAGCAAACCCTGACTCGCCAATTTTGGGGAATGGCATCCTTCCTCACTCCGCCGTCAACGGATTCTCATTCTCATTCGCTTTCTCTTGCGCATACTCAATCCGATCCCTCTTCGTTTAACTCCGATCAATTCAAACATCGCTCTTTTTCTCCGAACGAAGAACCGCAATTGGACGAGGCTGCCGTTTCCAATCGCTCTAATTCGGTTTCGTTGGGATCTGATTCGGAAGGGGATTGCGGTCCAGAACAACGCGCTGTTGGAATCACGGAGGAGGTCTTGGCCTTCGCGATGAACATCGCTATGCATCCCGAGACGTGGTTGGATTTTCCTATTGATGAAGAAGACGACACCGACGGTAAATTCATGCAGACACTCACTAGAGAGAAACGCTGTTTTTAATTGGATCAGATCACAGCACGATTAATGGACATTGAAATTTTAACTGGCTCTTGTAGTTGTAGTTGTAGATAGATCGGATAGCTCATGACTGTTAGTTACACCGTATGCTACATGTTAAATGTCTTCGTAATTTAGATAATAATGTCATGACAGCATGAGTGATGGTATGGTTTCTCGTGTTGCGTGATTTAATTGGATTCTTTTACTCATTCGTTATATGTTGTTGAGATTTTGACGAGGTGAATTCTACTTGTAGATTTTGACATGTCTGATGCACAAAAAGAGCATGCAGCGGTTGTTGAAAGATTAACTCCTAGATTAGCTGCGCTCAGAATTGAACTATGTCCTTGCCATATGAGTGAAAGCTATTTCTGGAAAGTGTATTTTGTACTATTGCATTCAAGGCTTAACAAAGAAGATGCAGGGGTTTTGTCTACAACCCAGGTCAGTTACATGGGCTTTTGCTTTAAACTTTCATGTCCATGGTTTTCAAAGTTACCTAGTGGGCTTATATTTGGGAATTAAATTACGAGATAAAAATGGCCAATCATCCATTGTGATTAACTGGGGAATGTTTTGGCGTGTGAATAGTTGTAAAATATAAGTAATCAGTGGAAGTAAGAAATCAGGCTAATGATATGGAGTCCAAAAGCTACCGGACTGTTGCATTTATTTCCTTCTTTCATGCTACTCAGTTCCCAACTTTATATGTTGTGGAATTGGATCATTTGAGCTAAAAATCTTCACACAAACACACACAGACACGTATTTCTCAGTGGTTCAAGTTACTTTACTATAGAATTCGTAGAGTCTGTGCTTTCTGATTTTGCTATTTTTATCAAGATGAAACTATCACACTCGCAATGATTTTTCCTTTGAATTCTGGCTTCTCAATGATAATGTACACGATATTTAAATACACGTCACTTATGAACTTTTCAGACGATTTATTATAATAACTTCTAGGAGAGATAAATAATCAAACGAACTTCTCCATAAGTTAAAATTAGCTTATGCACAAGTTAAATATTAAAATTTAGAAAACTAGGTGAGAGAACTTTTATAAATTAGTCTATGGAAAAGCTTATTTTAATCCTTTTTTTCTCTTATAAGTCCTTATGAAGAAGTTCGTCCAATCAAACTTGTAGTAGATTTCTTTGGGTTTCAAAATATATTCTCCTTTCATGTCCATTTGTCTTTCCGTTTTCTCTTTGGACTTTAATAAGCCAAAATGTATTTGTTACGCGCTCCTTGTTGTAAAATCTATTTATTCTGAGTTTTATTCTCATTTTGTAGAAGACATTTAGCAATCTTTGATTCTTTTGGCAAGGAAGATTACTAAATTCTAATGCACTTTTATTCACTAGTGCTTCTCTATTATGAAAATATATTATTATTTATGATGTTGTAAATGTGTAATCCTTTTGTCTGTACTAAATCTTAATGACGCATATTATTGATATTGACACTGTTTACGATAAATAAGTTCTTATAATCTGCATTCTTCAAATATTATGTCTCATTTAAACAATAGAGAAACAGTAAGTCTTGAGAAGAAAAGCATACCTTTTTATATATAATGCGGCCATAAATTTTATTCTCTTATTGACTAATTATAGTTCTGCATTATGATTGGATGGTTAATAATTTAATTTGCCGAAGCCGTTTCTTCTTCCAGCTTCAAACGTTTATAACTATTTTGAAAATAATGTAGTTTGAACTTGGAGTAAGTTGGATCTATCATTGTTCCCTATGAAGAAAATTTTGTTTATTTATTTAAGTGTGCCTTTGCTTTGGTTGGTTTAGTTATCATCAGAAGATTGGTTTCTAATGTTTATATCTAATGTTTACGTGCACTTCTAGATTCACCTAGTATTATATCTACCTTAATAGGTACATGAACTTTTCCGATGTCTTAGTTTTAACACTTGCAGATCACGGCAGCCAGAGCAATGTGGATGCAGGAATTGCATAAACAAACAAAGCCTGACTTTGAAATTTTTGGAAGAAGTGCTTCCTACCCAAAAGACAACGCACGGTACAATGAATTAACTCCCAGCCTATTAGATGATGCTTATTCTGATGACATGCCTAATCAGACATATGGATATAGAACAACCTCTTTTTCGGCGAGGACAGATTATGAGACTGATAAATACATGGCTGAAACATCTGGAACGCATCTCACTGATAAGTCTGTTATTGAGGAAAAGTCAATTATTAAAACTGATAACAAGGATCCGAAATGTGGTCGACCATCTCAAATTATTATTAAGGATTATGAAGATGACGATGAGTGGCCAGAGGAAGATTCTGATTTAGGAGAATATGGTGGAACAACTCACCCCATAATAAATGAAGAAGACATATCCTTCAGCGATCTCGAAGATGATGATTATGGCATTAAACATGTTACTTTAAGTACAGGTGGTTTGAAATTGGTTTAAAACTTCAGTTCAGACACGACCGTGGTCATTTTAGGTCCTGTAGATCCTCACTCAGCACTAAGAACAGTTTAGAAAGTTGTCTAATGTTTGGAAGCAAGAGTGCTGGTGTCTGGAACATTCTTTTTTATATAAAGAATGGTAAACGAAGTGATAAAATGCCGTGATGCTATGTGAAGCCGTAAAAAGAACTTGTTAATCCTTTTTTCCCTACATCTCTTTAGCCACAAGGCTAGGTTTGGGTTCTAAGTTGCAGGCCGTATTTTGAAACAACTAATGAAAATGAAAGAGTGGAACTAAGACTGTGATTTCTGTTAATCCCTGTTCTTTTGAGATTCAAAATGAGAGTGTGGGATGAAATATATGCTACAATCCGAAGGACAGCTCTCTTTCTGAAGGTACATCATATAGGTGGAAGAAGTGTATATAAAATCTCTCTTATTTGTCCTCAAAAATAGATATTGGATTTTCTTGTGTATTTTTGGCGGTTGTAGTGGGGTTTGGGATGCTCTTTCGTTCCTTTCCATTTTGGGTTGTTGTCCTCCTGATTTGCCTTGCTGTGACTGTGTCTGAAAACAATGACGTGATTATTTGAACAACTTTGAATGATCGGATGGCATGATATGAAGGAGAAACAGAAGGGTGTAAATTTGGAAGGGAGAATATTAGTTTTTACCATGACCTCAGTTCCGTTGTGCATTAACGTTTCACAGATATATAAACGATTTTGCTAATCCTTATCTTAAAGGTGACGAATGATTGACATTTGAAGTTTTTACAGGAAATTACACATTACATATACTTCTAACATTTTAAAACAAATTTTTCACCCTGAAGGGGGAGTGTTTGATTGGGAGTTTTTCAGGCATCTTAAGCTGCGAATTAGAATCTTATATTTAGTATGAATTAGAAACATAATTATAAAACAAATATATTTCACTTCCTGGAATGATGTTTAAGAATAAAAAAATTATATACCATATATTCAATCAATAATGGAAAGTCAATTTGTTATAGATTAGCCTATGTGGCTAGTTGATTTCACTTGTCGTTTCCTCGGTTGACTCTTCAATGATGATGGAAGCCTTGCCGAATGCCAATTCACGGCTAATCTTCAATCTTGCTGATATACTAAGAAGGTGAATTTGTTTGAGTACTTCTGGAATGATGGAATTTTAAAGGATTGATAACGCAGAATTAAAATAGATTTGAAATTAGTTCTGATTAGTCATTTTACTCACCAAGGTCACCCCAACATCAAAAAACTATTAAACCTCTTCCGATTTTAGACAGATTCGAGTTGGAGGTAAGTTAGGAAGCTGACTACTTTATACTCTTCGAAATTACGGGAGAAAAAAGAAGCATTTATTTTCTTTTAGCCCTTCTGTTTTTCTTCTGCGTGTGCAGCTCCTTTAACATCCTACAAATTCCTTCTTCATCTCCAAAATCTCAATATATCCATTGACAAGAGTGACGAAGTTGCTTTGTTTTTTTTGTTAGGCCGCTTCAATTTGAATTATCAAAAGTGTTTGGGAAATAAGTTTTCTTTAACCAAATCCTAAAGTTATTTCACATAAAGCAGTGTAAGAAGAAACCAACCATTTTGGTAGTTAGAGAAAGAGGCATACGCATACGTTTTGTGGTTTGCAGAAATTATTCGATGACATTGATTTTGATTTTTTAACTGTGGAATTGTCAAATTGTATGGATTACTTGAAGTTTGAGTGTAGTTATTTTCGATGGAAGGGATTGAATAATACAACGTGATAAAAGAAAAAACTAACGTGAATTTTGAACACTTAACAAGCAAACAATTAATAGATTAAAAAGTCCCCATGTGCTTTTATATTGACATTTTAAAGTATTAATAAAACATTGGCATTATGCATATATACTATATAGTTAAAAGGTAGCGTGTGGAAAAGGTTTCTACTGTAATTGCATTGCATTGCATTGCATATGGGGTTATGTTTAACAACCGTTTGGTTGGCGCGTAGTTGCATGATGATGAGTGTGCAGTGTTATTTTAATTACTGAGGCAAAGGAAAGTTAGTAGTAGTAGGAGTGTGGTGTAATGAGAGAGAGGTGAGTTATTTTCCCTCCAACCATTCAGATTTCAATAACTAACTGCATTTATTTCATTTCCTTCTCCCTTTGTTTTCGCTGCCTGCATCTTCCCCTCTTATTTTTGGGGTCAATTTTATATCCGCTGTCAACTGCTGCATTACCCAACAAACCAATCTCACTTGGATACAATCCACTCTCATGGACCTTCCGCTTCTCAGGAACTCTCTCCATTTTTCTCCAAGAAAACGAAAATACCTTCTCCTAATTGCCTTCTTCGGTGCCTCCGGTTACGCCGCCTACAGGGCTTACAATTCACCCTATGTCGCTCAAAAACGCCGCCGTATTGCCAAGCTCCTCAGAACCTTCGTTACCGTCGCCGAGTTAATTTCCGATTCTGCACACTCTCTCACCGTTATCTCTAACGACTTTCACCAATTCCTCGCTTCTGATTCCGACGAGATCCCCACCAGTTTGAAGCAATTAGCGAAAATCGCCAAATCGAAGGAATTCTCAACGTCACTGGCTAGGGTTTCCGAGGCTGTGACGATTGGGATTTTGTTAGGGTATAACTCACGGCCGGGTAATGATAATAACGGTATTGCTCCCTTGGAAATCACATCGGAAGCTTCTAAATTCTCTGATAGGGTGTTAGAGAAGCTATTCTCGAAGGCAGGGACGGGTTTTGCGTCCGTTGTGGTCGGGAGCTTTGCGCGGAACTTGGTTTTGGGTTTCTATGGTGCCGAATCAACGGAGGAGAGGTCTCAATCGGCGGTTCCTAGATGGGTGGATGCGATTTATGATGAGAGGTGTGGCAAGTTTATTGGGGATTGTGTGCAGATTTTTGTGAGCACTGCGGTTGCTGTTTTTCTTGATAAGACAATGAATGTGAATACCTATGATGAAATGTTTGCGGGCTTGTCGAATCCCAGGCATCAGGAGAAGGTGAAGGAGATTTTAGTTTCCATGGTTAATGGGGCTGTTGAGACCTTTGTCAGAACTTCGCACCAGGTTTTGTCTAACCGGAGTGAGAGGTCGAATTCGGGTTTATCTATGTCTTCTGTTGTTGTTCCAGCAAGTGAAGACGGGTGCCTGAAACAGGAGGTTTTTCTGCGGCAGGTCAGGATTGGAAGCTCGGTTGGGGGGCCTCAGGATGTTGGGTGGCTTGAACAGATTAAGTCAACGCTGGCGGTGCCGGCTAACCGAAGGTTTGTGCTTGATGTCACGGGGAGGGTAACGCTAGAAACGGTGAGGTCATTTGTGGCGTTTTTGATGTGGAGAATAACGGATGGATTCAAAAGTAGTGTTTGTAAGGTTCATGATGAGGTAGTGAACAAAGGACTGGAAGTGGTTAGATATATTGCAGCCAAGTCATCGGTTATTTTTACCCTGTGCCTTGCTTTGTATTTGCATATTGTGGGTGGTAGTAGGATTGTTTTGCCTGCTTAGTATGATGTTTCAGCCTACCTCTTAATTGTAATGCAGTTGGAATATAATGCAGAAAATTCGGATCTTTCAGTTAGGCAGCATATATATGTTTCCAGGTATTAAATTTTAGTTAATATTTCAGTAGGTGAACAAGAAAAAAATTGTGGTTGTAATGTTCGAGTTTCTGTTTTTAGTCTATTCTCCATAGCCAAAAGAAGAGGCAGTGGTTTGAGCCATCTTGCTCAAATTTACTTTGCTTCAATGCTGGATGCATATAAACACAACACCTCAGAAAACTTGGATGATTATTTTATACTTCTTTCTTGAATGGAAAACAAAGATGTTCAATCATTGTTATAGTTAAAGCATATTCATCTACAGCAGTATATGAATAACGGTTTTGTTGGCACTGGCTGGCACTAGATTAAGTAATGTTCTTCCATCTGTTTTTTGTAATTTGTAAATAATAGTCTACTAATTAGCCTTCAATCTTTGGTACACTTAATCTTTAGTCATAAAACCTAGTTTTAGTGCATTTATTTTTGTTTTTTATATGGCAAATCGACATTCATATTTGTTTGAATATGCAGCTTTCCTTTCTCTATAAAGTTTAGATTTAGCAGATTTGACTCTCTGCAACTGCCAATTGGAAGTGGCTGTCGGGTTTGTATCTGACAAATTTTGAGATTGCCGATGTTGTGAGGTGAGTTTAGCCTCTCTTATCCTCGAGCAGCAAACTTGGTTTTGTCACTTACTGGATGATCGACTAACTGCGTGCTTATTGTACCCTAATACATTCTTCTCTAAAAGGAATATCGCATGCACATGCTTGCTTTACACTCTTTACATTGTTAATATTATTAATCAGTACTGTTCAGTTTCCTGAATTCTATTTCTTGCAATGGTTTCTTTAGGATTAGATTAAGAAGTCATATCATGAGAGAACTCTTACATTTAATTACTTCTGCTGAATGGTTTCTTTTTTATTTGATTAAGAAGTCCTATCATGAAAGAACTCTTGATTTAATTAGTTCTGTTGAATCAGTTATACTCTTTACGGGTCACCAGCAGTTTACTATCACTGTTTTGTCTAGGTATGGCAATTAAATCTTAACCCATGGCCATTCATATCTGATCCTGCCCTGATTTTGATGGAGAAAATATGCTTTGACTGAGGATGTTCATATTTTTTCCAATTTGCAATAGTGGCATGTGTATGATTATGTATCTATCTGCACCTGAACCCACTTTAAAGTCACACATGTGGATGGTGTACTTCGTGAGAGATGAGAAGTACGAAGGTGCGCTGTCGATTTACTATTCTCGCCTTTGATTCTTTCTCACTGTTTCTGAGACACTACACATGTATATGTTCTCTCAATCTTATTTCTTATCATGGTTGAAAGGTATTATAATTATTAAATCTCTTAAATTATAATATATAATTATTCAAATCGTATGTTCAGCTCTTAGGTTTCTACTTTTATAATTCATGTATATATCATTTGAATTAAAATTTGCTTGGCCCTGATGAAGACCGGTTGGGTTTAAATTTTCCATAACCAACTCCTCCTAACCTGTAACTGAAGCTGGAGAGGCAAAATCTAGAATAGACTCATTCCAAATCCATAACTAGTTTTCTTAACTCTACTCAGCATTTTTGTCCGTTATACGTCTAAATGGGCCAGTTTCCTTTTATTATCCATGTCACCCTGTCAGGGATTCAGCTGTGATCAATAGGGTACGAGGTTATCTTTCAATGCTCTTACTCTATCCTGTTGAATATATATGATGTTTTTGTTCTTAGAACATGCCAATGCAACTCTATCTAGCTCATTAAAGTATTATAATATAATTTGTGTCCTCTTCTGTAGATTTGACTAAACTGTAGATTTGTGTCCTCTTCTGTTTTCTATTTTGCCATGAATGAGACGTGGTTTAAGAGTTGAACACTGAAACTTTGTAAACCTGTGGGACTGAGAGGCTATCCTTTCGTAGAATTAGAACGTTTGCTTCTCTGGCTGACCCGTTTTCTTTAAACCAGAGGACCACTACCAGATTCTATACGCAGCCAGGTTAAATGTCCTTGCTAGTTTGCACAAGAAAACTTAATTTGGCCGTCCACAACGAGACTTTTTTCACCATTTCAGAACCAATTACGTTAGAGACAAAAAGGAACCAATTACATAATACTGAATGTCACTGCAGATTTGGATTTTTCCCTGCAAACAATGTCTTGGTAACCCTTGGGGCTGCTAGGCAGTTAAAACTATTTTTATACACTACACCTCTGTCAATGAAGATGATGCATTCCGCGTCTCTGCTTCATTAATGTCCTTTATTTGCCTCCATATTGGTTTGTGCATTTACTTTATGTTCTTTATTTCTTAGACAATCTGTTTATATCGCAATTAATTATGGATGTTAGAAAAAAAAAACGTTATTCTTAGATTTCTAAGTATTTGTATATTTTTTTAATAATATTGTACTAATTAAAAAAAATTAATTTTAAAATTATATTTTTCATGATTAGTTAATTTTAGTATTTTTTTCTTTTCACTAAACAATCTCATGGGGGTTAACGTTTTCTACTTTTGCTAACGGAAACACATGTGCTCTCGCATGTGTGTCTAAATTCTTTAAAGTTTAAAGAAAAAGAGATTGAGAGTAACATAAGAATACTTGAATATTAGAGTAACTATAGATCAAATTATTTAAATAGAAAAATAATGTTATTTTCATAGATAACGCTATTTACAATATAACTAAATATTCAATGTGAAATTTAAAAAACGTCATTAGTTATGGACGTTTACATGTATATATCTTAAATATTTTGGATTCTGAGTGTTTCAGTTAAATTTAAATTGAGTATTAGATTTTGATTCAAACCCATCCATTAACACTATTTATAATGTAACGCACGCACAATTATCCAATTTATACTTTCCTTTCATTTCTTGTTTATTGTGAGATTATTGAATCTAATACATTATAAATTTATCTCTTTACTCTTAAAAAATTAAGAATTGTTATATTTTCATTAACTCACTAATTTTTTCACTTTATTATTTATTTTTTTTTTATTTATTTCATTGTTTTTTAACATTCAAAATTTAAATTGATATATTATATCAAATTAGGAATAATTTAACATTTTAACACGTTAAATTTTAATAATATTATAATGTTCATTTGCATCAATTAAAATTTTCATAAAACATATTAATAAAATAATGTAAATTAATTCAAATAATCCATTTAAAAAAATGTATTTTTTACTTTTCTATTTCTAAGGAATATAGTTATCTTTTTAGTTAATTTTATTTAAATTTAATAAGTGTGTAATACAGTAAAAAAAAAAAACTGTTATAGAATTTCTTTTACCAGCTAAAGCAAAAGTATATTTTTTTTGGTATCGGCAAAATCAAAAGTATATACTATGAAGGCATGAAGTTCCTACCCTTTTAAAATGTATGAAATTATATACAAAAACATAAGGGTATTACATAACACGCTACAATCTCATTTTACATTACACCCTTTCGATAAGTAGTAAAACCAAGGAGTTATGGACTTCTTTTTTTTTATGTGAACATAACTGATATAATGATATTTTAATTAATGGCTTTTAATAATTAAGTCACCACCCTTTGTATAATTATTTTTTAAAATTAACTATTTTTTTGATAATTTTTTTTGAACTTAACAACTTTTTTAAACTAAAAAAAAAACTACTTATATATATATATATATATATATATATATATATATATATATATATATATATATTTTCACTAGTTAGTGCAGAGTGTATTAATTCCACACTAGTTACTTCTAATCCAAAACAAAAATTATCCTAAGCAATTTACTAAACAAATAATTAGTTTATCGTATTTGGAACATTACAATTTATTTAGACAGACGTCTTCATAAATATTTTTAAAATGGAAAATAAAATGAAATACTACATAAATTAAAAAATATATATGCGAAATAATTTGTTAAATTAACTTATATTTAAACTGATTAAAAGTGAATTACTTCCAAAACCGCCTTTGCAGTCCAATTGTACACTGTGTTTGTCTAATTACCAAAAAAATAGCGTAAAAATAGCCTCATTTTACAGAGTAGGTGATGGGTTACAAAATGTTACACTCATGATATGATAAGTTTACCCACGATTCTCGAAAAAGAAAAGGTAACCCATGAATAATGATTTATTACCTCATTAGATAAACATCAACAATAATATGCAACAATATTGTTTCCAAAAGAAGTGCAAATTACATTTTTGTATGTTTGGTTTGATTTTTAAAATAAATGGTTATTTGTATTGATTTAAATACTTAAAACGGACTTTTAAATAGGTATTCTGAAATGTTCCAGAGCTATGGACAATGATTACACAAAATTTTGTATAAAAAATTGTGAGTGTAAACTCTGATTTATGTCTTCTTGCAATGCTGCTAATAAAAGGATGTCCAAAGTGTGGTTCATGTTCGATGTGAGAGAGATATATAATCTAAGAGAAAAATCTTAATCTATAAGTTGAGAATGTATTGAAGAATTGAGCAATAATTGTGAACGTAGCTTATGATCAAATTCATGAAATAGTTTAATATATTAGCTGTCTCTGCTGTGTATTTTGTGTCAGATGCAACGTAACTACAATGAGTACACATCGTTTATTTTCAATGTGTGGGGGCGTCTGCTACGTACATAACAATTTAGCTTAGGATAAAAGATAATACGAGATTTCTATCAATTTTACTATTTTGAATGACACCTTATTAGATTACAAATTATATTTTCTACTAAATATATATATATATATATATATATACTTTTTACATCTCTTAATTAGTTTTTTACTATATTATATTATTTATATACCTTTTCAATCATTAAGTGTGAATTTCCCTTAATAATGTGAAAAAGGTATGTTATAAAGCAAAACGAAGCTTATTATAACATAACATGTCAATTTAGATTCGCTGTTACGTCGTAAAAAGTTATTAGCATATTGATTTACACAATTGAAATCTATAATATAATAAATACGCATTTTGTAATCAAGAGTTAAAGGTTGATGTTACCAATATTAAAAATTGATGATTATAAGAGAAGAAAGCTTAGAAGGAGAACAAATTGAGTGTAAAATAAGAGATTTTCAACAAATCATGACAGTGTTATCATGTAAAACATAAAAAAAAAAAAATGGTCTTACATAAAGTATTGGGATAAATATGTTTTTAGTCTCTATACTTTGAAGCGATTTTGATTTTAGTCTCTCTTTCAATCTATGGTACAATTTAGTCATTCAATCTGGTTTTAGTGACTAAAACCAGAGTTTTCTAAAGTTGAAGGACTAAATTGTACCATAGTTTCAAAAAGAGACTAAAACCAAAATCGCTTCAAAGTATTGAGACTAAAACCATATTTAACCCTAAAGTATTAATGTACTTTCTTTGGGTCTCTTATTACTTTACATCATTAAGTATTAGATAATAAGTACTACACTTCTAAAAATTTTCTTTTTCCATAAATATATTTCAACTGAAATTACTCATTTGTGTATCTACTGTTTTGAAGCTTACACTTATATTTAAAACAACTTCATTTGACGTAGACAAAATGACACGACACCTAAAGAATATTTGGGACAGTCATAAAGTGAGTAAATGAGAAAAGAATGACCATGTTTTTTTTTTTTTTTTTTTTATCTTAAAGGGGATTAACTAAATGGTAGGAAGAATATTTGTAATCATTAATTACTTAGTAGTAACTATACATTTTATAAAAAAGAAGTATAAGAGTTAAATATTTTACATATTAAATATTCTTATCTACCTCTTTATTTTAAATTTATATTTATAGATCTAAGCAATTCAATGTTAAGAATAATGTATAGTTATATTTATAATATGATTAACCGTTTGAAACATTTGATCCAATATGATTAACTAGTTTTATCTTTTGGACTAGTATATTAGTATTGGTATATAATATGATTAAAAAGATTTGACTAAACTTTTTATTAGATAGATAAACTTTATTAAGAAATATACATAAATATGGTTTTAAAAATACATGAAATTAACTATAATATAAACATTAATTTTGTAACTTAACAACATAAAATATGAAAACATAATTAAAATTAGGATAACAAAACTAACTAACCAGTCCGACTCAATTAGATATGCTTTGCTTTCTATTCCATCAAGGAAAAACACCCTTATCAACCTTATTAAATAGTAGGTCAATAGGACAATTTATTGTCCCACAAAAGTTAACATTTTAGTAAATTATTTATTTATATATATATATATATATTAAAACATACTTAATTACGAATATATTGTATAAAACTTGATTGTTATAGTTGATTAAGCTTTGTAGAGTCCGTTAACTACGAAAAGCTGAAGCTTCTTAAGCTCTGGCTTCTGTTCTCGCTGTGCTCCTTTCAAACTATTTCTATGGCTGCCACTACTTCTTCTTCCACCTGCACCGGCTTCTTCAGTCTCCGATCACCCAACTCCGTCGAGTCCAGGGTCTCCTCCACGCAAGCCTCCTCCGGTTGCGGAAAGTTTGATGGCGTGGCCATGTGGTTCATCAACGGCGTCACAACGGCTTTCTTCGCCTCCCTGAACCGTTGCTCTTGCATTCGCATCGCCACCCAGGAAGACGGCGAAGACGCCAACGACTTGCCGTTGATGCTCAACGACGGAAACCTCCGCCACGACGGTGTCGTTTCGGCCGCCGGCAGCAGGAGAAGGACCGGGAAAGGGAAGAAGTGTGAAGCCCTGATCGTCGTCGACGAGGACTGAACGTAAGTCAAGCGAACACAATCAAAATCAACGTCTCTTAATCTTCTCGGTATATGTGATCTAATGTTGCATCTATGGGGTTATTAATATTATGCCTTCTCACACCTTAATTATGTTTTGGAGTGATTTTGGAGAGCCAAAATGAAATTAAGAATTTATCTTTTATATTATTATACATAATGAAGAATGATTAACGTGTAATGAAATAAATTAAACGGAGTTTGGAGTTTGGAGCTTGAAGCTTGAAGCTTGATTCCCCTTACCTTTTTGTGCAATTTTCTGATGTTTCTTTCTTACAGCTTGACAACATTTCCATTCACCAACGTTAAATATCTGTGAATCCACAAAATTATGAAGTGCTTATTTTTACCCAGTTATGAATTCTGATTGTATGTTCATTTTTATCTTCAGCAGCCACCGACTGAACTATCGATAATGAGAGACTTTATGGATTAACATTATTGAGAAAATGTTCATTTCTAATGTGATATTTAATTAACAAGTCGCATCGCAGTAACAAAAGTTTTATTGAATAAAATTTGCTATAAAACTGTACAAAAATTAATTTATTTAATTGTAATATAACTCTGATATGATATTTAAACTTAAATTAATCTCGCAAAATCTGTTAATCGATTTAGGATTTTCAAAACATCATCACGTGTAACAAGTGAAGTTTGTCTATTTAGACTCAAAGTTGGGACAGTAGAAATTTCGGTTTACATTGCAAAAACTGAAGTTTAATTTTTGATGAATGAAAAAAGGGAAAATGGGAAAGGAAGAAAAGAATTAAAGTGATGGGCAGGGCAAGAAGATATTGAGTTGGGATCTGAAAGAAGATGATAGATTGTTAGATTTTGATATGTGTAGCAATTAATTTAAAAGTAACAAGTTGCAGAAAAAATGGTTTAATAGTGTAGATTGAGCATGTTCTGTGGACTAAAGCTGCATTAAAAAAATGAACATGTACTCACACTCTGTCGCTCAATTGTTTCATATTTGATGATGTTGTCGTTTGGGTCGTGATGATTGCGTTGTTTCGGTGGACAAAGTTTCTTTTACTTTAAAAATGTTGTCCCTTGACTTAACATCAGCTACAAGGAATCCAAGAAATAGTAGAAGACGCGTTTGCATTCAATTAAATTAAGGGAAACGGCAACCATTTTATTACTGAGATTTTGATTTGCCTAATTATCTTTTAATTTTTGGTGCAATGGTGTGGACAAAAACACATGATTAATTCTGAGTTTCTGGTTTATGTTCAACTTTCTTTAACAAGTATTGATGAATTACAAGTGAATTAAGTAATGCTGTTTTTTTGAAAATTTTAGTTTCATATTTATATTATGTTTTTAAATTAAATTAGAGTATTTTGATTTAAGATTTTACAATTAATAACGTGCAATCTATTTATGTCATGAATCAATTTACAAAGATGTTTAATTCGATGTATTTTTAAATAGAAATCGAATGGTGGGAAGAGAAATGAAATGCTGTAAACAAAAATGAAAAATATTTTAGTTCTGTCATTTAAAAACGTACACTTACATTTGTAATGTCTCTAAAGTCAAAATGACATGTGATATGATGACATTGAACCCATTATGAATGATTCTGACGTGCCATCAGCGCATCGTTCAAACCGATGCGTAGTTACACTCACATTTCACGTTACTCATTTTCTCCTTATTTACCTTTTTTATTATCTTATTTTCTTCTTTCTACCTCTCTCTATATTTCACATATTTTACGTTCTACAAAAAAATTAAAAAAGCTATTGCAACGATCAATCACTGTCCCTTCTTTCTTTCACTACCTACAACTATTTTACCTAATGCAACAAATTCACGCCTTTGTCTCCCCAAAACTTATATCTATACAACTGTTTTACGTATATAAAATAAGGATAACGATGTTTTACCAATATTATTTTATTTTTTTATAATATTTTAATATTATTTACGTATTATTATATAATATTTATGATAATTTTTATTGATCATAAAATAATTTTAGATTAATAATAAAATAACATGTAAATAATATTAAAATGTTGTAAAAGCAATTATCAAAATATCAACTAAATGCTTTAAATTAACAAGAATCAAATATTACTAAAAAAAAAGTTATAATAAATAGACAAATTTTGGATATCTTTGATTCCAATTACTTATGAATGTTTAAAGTTTTTAATTACCAAAATTTTGTATTTTAAAATACATTACTCTAATATTAAATATAAATTAAGTGAAACTACTAACAAAATTTGTTAAAAACAAATTTCTAACTATTTTCATGATCTTTATAAAATCGAAGAATAGTGAAACACAAAAAGATAATTTAGATACAACACATTTAAATACAAAAGGTAAATATGTAAATAAGGAAAACAAATAAACAAAATCAAAGGAAATATTGATGTACAATTGAGAACCAAACAACTATAGTGTGGAATTTAATAATAGAACGATTATATAGAATATATAAGACTTAGACATACAAAAATCCAATTTAATTTTTGGAAAATGTTTCCTAACTAATTCAGACTAACAAAATGACCTCAAGCACATCTAAAAATACATATATAACGTCACTAGAGATAAGATAAGAAAAAGAGAAATCACAATGAAATCATTAGAAAAAATAATCTTATGAGTCTTAATTTAAAAACTTTCACATTAAATACCAAATAATTCAATGTAAAACAATTTCACTTATTCAAAAAAATATCACTACATTTTTTTCTCATTTCCCTTTAAATCCAATGTAAATAAATAGTGTGATAATTAGTTTTACACTAATATCATATAACTTTACTAATGTAATTTAATCTTATTTCTAATGTACATTTAGTGATAATAGAATCACAAAATGTATTTTTGAACGAAAAAGCAATTCCATGATAGCCGAGGTCGAACCCATGTCATTCGTAAAACAGACGAAAATTATTTCCACTATTACAACGAAAACATAGATAATCTCATTAAATCATATTTAATAGAAACAATAATTAATAGTAAACGAAAGTTAAAATTCGCCGTTGCCGGGGATCGAACCCGGGTCACCCGCGTGACAGGCGGGAATACTTACCACTATACTACAACGACCAAGTGATGGATTCATTTATAATAAATAAAATATATATTAATTTCTGTTCTCTATTGGTGTGTTGAAGTGTATAAGCACCGAACAACTTGCCCACTCTTTTTTCTTCTCGAGCACTGTAGAGATTTGGAAGCTCATCATCGCCTACGATTCTTGGCCATAAACCCTAAACTGGATTATTTTTCTTGAACATTGATAACCGAAAGCAATTGAGATGGTGCTGGGCGATGGAGACGAAACCCCCTCAAGGTACTTGTAATTTTACGATCACATTTGTGTTCTTTTGCGCTCTCTTTTTTTGTGGTTTCACTCGTGATCAATTTTATGATTATGATTGGGTAATGGAATGATAATGCAATCTCACATGGTGTTGCATCGTGCATTAATATTTTTCCAGACTTTCTTCTTTTGGTGTTTTGGATGCGCTAATAATACTGTCCTGCATCAATTTTTTTTTCTCTTTTTGGTAAATTGTAATTATTAGGTTTTTGATTTGTGTTCGAAAGGTATGAATTGTTGAGCATGGTGAAGAAAAACTCCAAGTTAATTGGGCAAACGGTAATTGAGGATAAAGATCAAGATACTTCTGATGTTGAAATGGATATGAGGTTTTGGCACGATGTTTTTGATTTGTATTTCGTCCGTGGCATGGAGTCAAGGGGACGTCAAGATGATGATCTTGTTTTCTTTGTCAGAAAATTGGTATGTCTTTTTCAACTTAAAATGTTTCGATTCATTTAATGTTAATCTTTGTTCAAACGGATTATTCGTGACATATAATTGCTATGTTCTTTGGTTTGAAAGTTGGATTGGAAGCAATATTTGATCCGTTTAGAAGTCTTGTTTTCGTTCAGGGTTCCCATGGTTCTGGTTCCAACAATAAAACAGAGATCGTCGAGCCTTATTTTGTACGCAGGTGGGCACCTAAGGTAAATTCAAATTTAAAATATATTCAAAATCTCGTACACTTGTGCACACACAATATAAGGATCGGCAGAAGTTAAAACTCCGAAAGTGCTTGTTGTCGATGTTCTTCACGCTAAACGATATACGATAAATCGTTTTCTTGTGTGCTTCATGTATATGATGATAATATTCTAACTTGTGTCTTTTTCCCCTGAATCATTTACATAGTCAAAGAAGAGGAAAAACATGTAAAAGATGTTTGTTACTGATTGATCTTTTACCCCTGTAAATCGAAGGTGAAAACTATTATTATAGGTGTTTGAGACTTTTAATTGTCATTGGCATTCATGGATATGTAGTTGTGAAAACAATTCAAAATTTCTTCTAACAAACCAACATGTTAATGCAATCTCATTTTTTAAACTTGTTCCTCTTTTATTTGGTTTGGGCCTTAAAATTAGCTTGTGCTTACTTATGTGTGCTATTTTGGTCTTATCGCTGGTCAGTATATGATCTTTGACTCACACTCCTCACATTTGGGATTGCACATGTCAATTAGATTTTTTAAGACTAGATATCTACCATACAGGTGATCCTACAATGACCCATTTACAAGAGATCCAATTGGTTTAATAACAACCATTAGGATAAACTTTGATGCTGTGTATGTATTAGAATTTTGGTTTAGGCGTTACTCAAAATCTAAGATATAGCCTAATTAGAAGCTAGGGATGCCTTAAAAAAGCAGAATTTTAGGTGAGTTTGTGTTAATTTGAGGTTAAAGTTGGAGAGCGAGCCCAAAAACATTTTTTAAAGCAACAATTTCTCTGTTCTTCATTTGGTGCATCGGAATTAATGAAGGCACCCATCCAAATTTTATCCAAACATGACAGTTAAAGTTGGCCTGGCTTAGTATGAGTTTAATTGTGGCAGGTATTGAGTGCATGAAAGTGTTTGTGCATCATGTGGCTTGGGATTATTTTCCTTGTGAACCAATTATAATTTTTAGTTGCTAAAATCCATGTGGTTTATTTGATAACTCTTTTTGACGTAGGATTTGGTAGTTCAACTATTATGATGCCAAATAATTTTGTTCACTTTTTCTCAACCAGTTGCAAGACTTAGTTGATGAAACTTCTATAGATGTGGACTGGAGGCGATCATTTTACTTGAATTTAATTGCCCATACATCATTCAGTGTAACTGTGGCAATTTGCAGGTAACGATCCTCTTTTGTTAATTTTGTTTCCACCATTGTGTTTCACCATGGCTAATCTTTTAGATGATTTCACAACCATTCAGGTTGCCTCTTAAATATATCTACTTTGTACCGTGGTCATATGCATGCATCAGTTGATTTTTTTTGCAGAATCTCCAAAGAACCGATCTCTTGTTTCCTTAAATATTACCAAGATAGATGAGTTGTATGATTGCATTATCATTTGGTCATTTATCACCTGCAAGATTTCTTTTATGCTAAATACCAAAGTTCATTTCAGTTTCAACAGTTTTCTTTTTTTCATATATTTTGTTTCATCATCATATTTTTCATTGTACTTAGAGTAACTTAAAAATTCCGATTGAAAGATTCTGCAATTTTAAAGAAGAATTATATATATATATATATATATATATATATTTAGGCCAAGAAAGTGTTTGAATAAACTTTATAAATCCTTACAATTTAGGTTTATTATCCATAGGTTCCCCACAAGCATTTATCTAGGCAATCTGATTTGAGTTATCTATTTCTCTAGTCACCAGGATCTTCTTAATCATCGAACTGGGGAGGATACACCTTTGTCCCCTATATACAAGGTATGTGTATAATGATCTCTCTCATTTGCATTGTCCATACTTCCTCTACTTTTAGTTGTTTGTAAAAGATAATGTTCATTTTTTTTATTTGTTCTCCTCTCTTCTTTTTTGTTATCTAATATTCA
Source organism: Vigna radiata var. radiata (assembly GCF_000741045.1). Taxonomy (NCBI): domain Eukaryota; kingdom Viridiplantae; phylum Streptophyta; class Magnoliopsida; order Fabales; family Fabaceae; genus Vigna; species Vigna radiata. Next base: position 21,042,661 of record NC_028355.1, on the reverse strand, counting down.
TAGGTCAAAAATGAATTTTCAAATCTTGTGATATACGTCAATATAAGGTTCAGAGAAAACGGAAGATTTATCAACCCTAAGTCCCGTTTTGATGGTTTGGCATGTATTGGATCCGTCGTTTCTTTTATGAAGGTCTAGTTCTTCTGGGCTTATTCAGGCTCATCCCAACCAACAGCAAATATTTTAGTCCTAACTTTCTAGCTGATTCAATTTGTTCATTTTGTTATATTGTGTTGATTAATTGCCATAAGAAGACCCATTGAGAATGTCACAAATACCTTTGCAATTCGGGGTTGTAATGTTATTCTATGATGATGAATTTCAGTTTTCATGGCTTCAAATACAGAAGTGTGGTACTGTGAGTGATTTCTAGATTTCTGTTACTTCGAGGTTAATATATCTCCTTTTATGTCTGTCTAAATGTGAGTTAGACTTTCTTGACATTTTGATCAAGGGCTGCCTGGAACCGTAGTCCTCAACCATTCCCATATGTCATAAACTCTAAATGTAATTCAACTCCTTCCCAGTAGTTGGTAATATTCCCTTCTGTTTTACATTATATATTTTTATCTCATTCGACTTCTATATTAAACTATTTTTGTCCCTTTGAAATGACTATAGATTTGAGAATGTTGTTGTCTGCATCTGTGATTGTTTTATTCTTTTCCATGGTCAACCTATTGTTGGTGCTGTTTAAATTTATTTATCAATAAGGATTTTTCAAAATTTTGGACTGAACGATCGCTTTCTGTGAAACTTTAAGCCAATGAGTTTTTTTTCTCAATATTATATGCTTAGTATTGGTGAGTTGAAAGTTTAAAATGTCTAAAACTCTAAATGTAAATACACATCATATCCTCTGATTTGGCAGTGACGCCCTTTGTACTTACTCAGATTGTGAAGACTGTTTATGCATCCCCAAGTCGTGTAAATTTTCAATTGGACTCTAAAAAGGCAAGTATACCTATCTTTTTTCTTTTATATATTCATATTTAAAAGAATGAAAACTATTGTTTTTGGATACTTTGTACTTTTATTGACAATCACACTGACATTGATGTGTGTAGGAAGTGGAAACGACTCCTGCTTATCCAGATATATGTTTTGCAATTGATGATTTTGACTCTACTTTTGATGCTGTGGTAATAAATCACTTTAGTAAGTTTTACGTTTTTAATTACACTTTCATGTATGGAATGTTTATACTTACTCAACATATTTTGTGGTTTACATTTTCTAGTTAAGTTAGGTGATATTTTGTAAATATGCCATGCTTTATATTGTTTGTTTCATATTGCAAAAAAGGTTTGAAGGTTACCTTGAAATGCTCCACACTTTTATTTTCTTGTGAAATTTCCATATCCATTTACAAAAATGTATACTAGTTACAGATTAATGGCTGATCTTGATAATTGTTTAATGCTTATGTGTTTCAGTCAAGAGCTGAATTTTGATTGATATTAATTCTAAATTCTTAATTCACATTGTCATGTATTTATTTACTGTATGAATGCTTACTCTTGGTTGATTGTTCTTGACTTGCTCCATATCAAGAGTAGACATTATTGAATGCATTATGCTTTCTCATTGTGATGACTTCATGAAATCTTGGTGATTTTGTTTCCGTGCAGGTTTTGACCGAAAAAGATCATTGCTATTGTGTAGTTCTGAATGCACATGATGGGGCAGCATTTCCAAGTGAGAAGGTGTCAAATGATTGTAGTAATAGCTCCAATTTGGAAGTCCATACTAGATCCACAAAGAAAAAGGATACAAAGGTTTAATTACTTCTTCGTTACTATATCTGAAATTTATTTTCCCTCCAGATTTTGATAATTTGCTCAGTTCATTCTATAAATAATTTTTTGTTTTATTTAAATGCTGCATAAATGGACTGTATATTCCTTCTACATGCTTTGATGTTAATGATGAAATATGCAGCTGGAACATTTGTCACTTTTTGCAGATGCTAGGGCAAAAAGATAGTGCTTGTAATTTATGCAATTGAAATGTGAATAACTGTCTTTACACTTCGCTGATTATAGCATGATCATTATAAGATGAGACTATTCATACCACTTTCCTAAGTTTATAAGATGCAGCAAATTGTTTGTAATGAATTTGCTTGCAGGACTCACTTTGACAAAACAGCTAAGTTCAACATAATAAGGCCATACCTGAAATGCATGCTAGAATATTAGTTCCTAATGCGCTTTCATATGAGTGTGATTTCTTCAGATATGCTCTCTATATATAACCTATAAATTGGAAAGTTAATGGAAATTACAATTTTATCTAACAATGTGCCTTTTTTTTATTGATGAACCAAGTTTTATTTTCAAGATTCTCTGCCTAATTCTTCAAGTAGCTACTTAAATTATTCAATGGCTATGTCAACAAACAAAACTTATGCAGAACTTCTTAATTTACTAACTCAAACATTCTGATGTTCTGATATCTCTCCGATTTGCAGCTTACCCTTTTCTCAGGATTTGTCAGCTATCAAATGGTTCGAGATGCTTATGATGGTAATCTTTGGGGATGTATTTTTAAATATATAGCATATTGTCACCATAGTATTTTACCAGATATGTGGATGTGGATAAATTCCTTTCCTTCACTTGGTGTGTCAATGTTATTTTAAATATCTTGATCTTTGAAAAATCCATTAACCATGGTTGGGTAATTTTATTGATCCTTGCTGAAAAAAAAGTGCCCAACCATATTATGGTATTTCATAAATTCTATTTACAGAAATTTTCATATGTAGAGCAGTTTAATAGATTAATCTTTAGTAGCATTTTCCCTCTTACTTAAAGCAACACTTTACTTCCTTCAGACCGGAAATTCCACTAGCTCTTTATGTTGTACATAGCTAATAGGTGCCACATACCATATATCTGTTGTCTCTTTGCTCAGATACAATCTATTCCCTCTTGTTTCACAGCAGGTGGCAGGTCCCGATTTGGGAGCCTTTTATCAGTGGGCCATTCCTCTGGCAAAACAGATAGGATCTACATGAAAGGTCCTGGAGGCCGAGGAGAAGTTGAAGTAGCTGTTTCTGGTGTTGCAGGTAAGAAACCACTTTATGCCTGGGATTTCCAAAATTTTCGTTGGCATTTGACATGCTATGATTTGCTACCTTACAGGATTTCTGTATTACAAGACTTAAGAAAATAAGATATTATAAAGCTTGAATAATATTCTTCGTCGGATTGAAACATGTTTAAAATATTATTGTTTGTTTTACTTTATGTGAATTTGTATTAAATTTGTTTCTATCAGGATAGCATGTGCTTCTACAGTGTTTATAGGGTTAAAAGAAAAAAGCCTCACGGCAATACCGTTTCTTTGTTTGACTATTCTAACCAAACATGTTGTGAAGCTTGTTTATGTTCCAATCTTATCAATTAAAAGATAGATATAAGGGTGGCTGAAATAGAATCTCTCTGTCGCAATGTCAGATCAAAGCCACGAGGATTCAGGCCCATTTTCTCCAGTTATATCAAAGAAAGGGTTCGGGCTTGGCGTAATTGTCCGCAGAGCAGCTTCCGCCGCATCAGTAGCAGCAAGGCATGCTTATGCAGCGGCCTCTACCTCTAGCTCAAATTTTGATGATTTGGTACCTTTGAAGTGCAGCTTAATGTCCATATCATTGCCCTGGGAATGTATTGCGTATGATCTTCTGTTTAAGGTGTGTTGATCACTAAAGGTTTAAATGAAATGGCATGTTCTCATTGCTACCCTTCGACTTTGTTTCACTGATTAGAACCTGATCATAGTAAGTTTGATTGTGAAATTAGGGAGCTCCTGCCGTTAACATGTGATCATCAGTTGTTTCTGTGGGCGCAAAGAAAATCCAGAAGGGGATATATGCAAGCATACTCAGAAATGTGCATATTTGGGGTTGGGTTGAGCATCTCTTGGTAATTTGTTGCATCTGGTTATACACATCTATGTTAGTTGGTGTATGTTGGAGTATTGTAATTTTTATATTTTCAATTACTAGGGTAGGTTCTTCTCGACTAATGCATTCTTTTAATTATTTTAAAAGTTACTTATATCTCTTAACATATTCCACTAGAGATAAAAGGTGAAAGAAAATAATCTCCAGTCAAAGTTACACTCAGGCAGCGATTGCCACTAAAAATGGGACTTTTAATGTATATGGGTTTATTTATGAAAAAGTATGCATTCTTCTTTTGTTAATCTTCATAAATAAAACTTAGAATACCCTATTTGTCTCTTTTTTTTCTTTAACAGCTACATATATAATCCATCAGCTCATTTTTGCGAATTCATACATTTTAAAATTATTATTACATTATCTTTTCGACAAGTTCACTGGATTACCTAATTTTTAACTCATAGAGAATTTGAAAGTTTTTCGTATTATGGCAATATTAAACACCACAAAAAGACACGAAAGTCATTTGTTTACTTCAATAGATAGATCATAATGGATGTCCTTATGTTTGTTTTTCTAATCTATGTTTCTGCCGTTGTATGATATTATCATATTTATAAGTACGCGGGAGAATACAAATTCAATTATTTGTATTCTCTAGCTCTATAAAGCATTGAGTTATTCAAGTTGTTTAACTATATGGTCATTTAGAGTTGCCGAAAAATCGTCTGAAACTGTTGTTTATTTTCTTTTATGTCTTTTTTTTTATCAAACATTTTCAAGGGGATGAAAGTTACGGTTTGAAGGGGATCGATAAAATACTATCAATATTAAAAAATTAGCACTAGTAATTAGTCATAATCTATTTACTGCTTTGACAGATTATTGCTTTTGTTATTTTTTATAGCACATGATTGTGAGAATTGTGTCCTAAATTAATCTACTTTTGAGAACTCTATTATCACTAATAGGCTTGCTACCTGAATTATTATGTGTTATTTTTATATATGAATATCATGCTTTGAAAAATTTAATGTATATAAATATATCTGGATAAAAACCTAAGTTTTTTCTATGAAGAGAAAAAAATAATTTGAAAATAAATATTAAACAGGGCACATTATGGGCTTAACAATCAAAAACATGATTCGAAAAGCGTGTATGTTTAGAAAAATAAATGGTTTTTTGAAAAAATTCTCATGAAATCATATAAGAAAATCATCTTAAACTTACTAATATAATACTGATCACTAGGAGTACGTAGACGATTGACTTGGTAACCATAATTTCGTCAATCATTTGATCAATCATACAATATAGTAGTCTACTCTGGGCATCGGATTTATTCATAGAATATCTGAATGTTGTTGTATCACAAACTTCATGTTAAAATTGATTTTCAAGTCAATTTAATAGTGCTATTTTTTATCTTTAGAGCATCTCATGCAAATGATGGAATGCATTGCTCATGACTAAGTTCGATGTAATTGCATTCCTTTCGTCACCATACACCACTCGTTTCACTCACTTCTCTTAGTGTTATGAATAATTGTACTTTTATTGACCACATAATGCCTAACCCTTCATCAAATATATGTAATTAATTACGAAAACATGTCATCATGATCAAAGACTCCAAAACTATACGTATTTTTTCCCTTAATATTTCTCTAAATCGAGCAATGCCAACAAATTATACAAGGAAACTTTACACGAGGGATGAGATTGGGCATTCCCTTAGTGTTGGAGATTTGTTCCCTATAGTCTAAAGAAGCAAAAGCCAAGTGATTAACTACATGAAATGCAGTGTGTTTATTGTAATGTTATTGCGGCCACAAGGTTAAGCAAAAAGAAAGGCTTGCAATTAATTGCAATAGATAAAGGAGAAGCACCTAAATTGTACTATTCTTCTTTCCATTACATTTACTTGCATTGATGCACATGCAAGCTACTTTAGCAAGCTAAAAAAAGCGATTGCTTCATTATCTTTTCCCTTCATTTAATTAATCAAGATTAACTAAAATGGCAACCCAAGTGATTGCATGTTATCCCCCACTCAACACTATGCTGCTTTAATATTTGCTAATAGTCCAAGGGAACCAACTACCAACCACTACAAAATTCCCCCATTTACTCAACTAAGAAAACTACCCAAGAATATTCTTCTCTCTTCTCTAACAAATAAATAACAAATAACTCACACATATATATACCATTCTCCATCATATTACTTTCAAAACCCTAATGCCAAAACTACTTACATTTTACATACACTAATGGCAAAACATAAAAATAGTGTTTTTTGCTTTCCCTTTTTATTATCTACTTTTTTTATTTTCACCCCCACACACTTTCTTTTGTGTATTTGTTTACGTCCCTGTCATTTCCACAATACTGTTACTTTTTTTTTTTTCTAGAGATTCCATTGGTCGTTTACACTATATCTCGGGAACCCTTTTTCCAAATTATTCAATACGGAAATGTCATGTTATCATCATAACTAAAGCTTTCAAGCTGTTAACTTTTAAAATGTGCTTTGTGTATTCATGGTATAAAATTATTTCCACAGTCAATCGACCAAAATCAAATGGTTTTACTATCATAAAGTAAGATTGGTTCCGTTTCTTCCTTCTCCACTTTTTCCACTCTTCATCTCCACTTTTACGTGTGTTTATCACACTTTACATAAATTTATATCTTATAAATGTATAACATTTCTCAATTTATGTTTTGTTACTGTAAACTCAAATTGATTGTAGCCTGTAACTAACGAATAAATACGTGGGTTTGGCATGAAAAAAAAAAAAAAAACAGTTTCACCACTGCTTTCTAATTAAAATTAACGTGTAATTTTGGTGTTGGGCAGCTTTCTAATCAAGTTTGTTGTTTATATGTTTTTGTTTGATCCTTCGTCATTAAGATAAAGCTAATCTCCTTCTTCATTTTGTTACCTTAGCAAAAAGGTTACCCAATCTGAATCTCCTCCCACTAAACTTTACTTCAATCCCTTCTCTCCGCAGTTTTTATTTTTTTCAAGTCAAAAAGAAAAAAACTCAGCATTAAAAAACCCTAATTATATTGATCAATCACTTTTTTATGAAAGGTTAGCATCAAAACCAACTTACTTCCATTAAAAAATTATTAGTATTTTCTGTGAAATTAGTTTTCCAGAATCTTTTCCACTGATGGGCCCCACATTTTCCTTTTCCACCCTTCAAATACCCCTCTCCTATGCTTCCATTCCTCCCTTTTCTCCTTCCTTCCTCCCTTCGGTTCACTCTTTTGAATTTCCCGGTTTCTCTTCTCTCTTTCTTATTTTCTTCTTCTAACCCATGTTGCTCCACGAAACGGTTCAGTTCCCATCTTCTCCGGTTCACCAAACCATGCTGACGCAAAGTGATATAGAAGACCTGTTTTCTCTCATAAACAAATCCATAGACCGGCCCAGCCTGGGCTCCGGTTCGCAGGGATCGAACCGGACGGTTTACTCGTCCGAGGAAAGAAAGCTGAGACGCATGCAATCGAACCGGGAATCGGCCCGAAGGTCCCGCTACAGAAAGAAGAAGCATCTTGAGAACCTGACGAGCCAACTGAAGCGGTTGAGAATCCAAAACCGGTTTCTCAAAAACCGACTCGCCTCGACCATGCACCAACATCTCCTTCTATCTCTACATAACGATCATCTTAAATCCGAAGCTATTGCCCTTATGGCCACTCTTTCGGATCTGTGTGGGATTTTGTTTTAGACTCCATGCTTTCACATTAATAATATATTACAAAAGGCTTCGTCGTAAAAACCAAGTAACAAAGCATTCACACTTGATATATAATTTTCATATTAAACTTCTCTATGTTACTAGCTACGTATATAGTCATAGAATAAAGTTCTCAACCCTCGAAAATTGTTGGTTGGGGAAAAACAGTAATGAATGCCCTAGAATGTGCTATTCTTTATGTTTTTTTGGCTCAATTTCTAGCTCTAGGAAGAGGAAAACACGAATATTACGTACGTGCAGTGTGGTGGGTTAAAGAAGCCCCAGGTTGTTGGAACTACGATGTAGGTTTTTCAATCTCATGTTGTTTTCCTTTTTATCTTTTCGGAGGTTTTGTTTTGTAAATATGTCGAGTGGTGAAAATCATGAATAGGGTGGAATATGTTATGTTGGTATCAAGAAAGTCTCAACGTCGTAATGTAAATATTCTAGCAATCCATGCATCTTGTTTCTTAGTATTAGTTTTTGTGTCTTTCTGCGTAATCTTGTTCATTCCTTCGTGTAACAGAGAAACAAGTGGCATAAAACTTGTGGTTGTGAGGTCATATATAGGACCTACACGTGAACGATTATTTCTAATCATGTGACCAAAAGTACTTTTTCTAGCAGCGATGTGACATGAGTTAACAAAATAAACAATAATACTGTCTTTTTTTATGGTATATTCGCCCAAGTGAGAGAAGAAAGAAAGTAACAGATGACACCTGTGATGTAATGGAAAGAGAACAAAAGTATATCAGCATTTTTCTTCATAAAATAATTTACAGGAATCTAAAAATAAAAAGTAATTCGAATATTAGATCATTAGAGTAAAAAGTAATCTTTTAATTTTAACAGTATAGCGTGATAGTATCTATCTAGACTAAAATAAAATCCCGTAAGAATTTCTTAATATTAACAATATAGCGTGATAGTAATACTTTGTATTTCAAATCCAAATCCTCTAAAATTGTTTGCATTTAACTTTGTTGTATTACATTTCTGCATTATAAATATTTATAGTTTCATCGTACTTGGATGTATTGTTAAAATTTTTTATTCACTTATATATCACGTGTTAGGATTATTATTGATTAAAATTATAAAATAATATATTAATATTGACTATATAATTAAGAATATAATTATCATGAAAGAATCATTCTTTTCGCAAAGCTATTTTCATTTGAAATCCTAATACTCTACATTGGTACTATTCGTCACTTTTTTCAATTTTTCAAATTTATGTTGATTTTTTTTGTTGTAAGAATGTTCATCTAATTATTAATATATGATGTTAAATTTAATAAAATTTATTTTTGGACAACCTTTTTAAGTAATTTTTTTAGTAAAAGTCCTTTTTAAGTAAAAGTTATTGATATATGTATTGATTCTGATATTCATTATGAGTGGTGTAGATGACTTTCTCTACTAAAATGGTGGTACAATATCAACTATCATACTACCATAAAGTATAGTCCTTATGAGGTTATCTTTGGTCAAGTTCTTCGAATAATTCTTTATTCTTAGAACTTCATTCGTCACTAAGACTATTATTTCATAAATATATACTAGATTAAGAGTATCCCAAGAGAATGTGACATTGGGTTGACTAGGTTTATGTGTGTATATATATATATATATATATATATATATATATATATATATATATATATATATATATATATCACATTCTATTGTAAACATGGGTAACTATTAATACATGTACGTGTGGCGATACTCTTCATGA
>NC_028355.1:20990519-21032752 GCF_000741045.1 Vigna radiata var. radiata | reverse complement strand
GTTAATTATGAAGTAAAATGAAGAAAAATATTATGTTTTTTATATAAAACAAACTTTTTATTTTCTGAATATGGTATTATTAATAATTTTTCTTTCATTCACCACAAATGCATTAAATATTCACATTAACATGTCAAATCTCTCTTTAAAAAATCTATAAAGATGTGAGTTAGAATAAGGCATTATTAGTAGACAACAAAAAAAAAAAAGTTTAGAGGCTTATGCATTTAACTAGGATCATCTCCATGAAACCAATGAAGTATAAGATAGTGATAGATGAAGGAGTTTCCATTAGGTTAAAAGTTCTAACCAACGGGTTGCTTTTTTTGTCCAAGTGCAAAGGAACCAACTTCAATTTCGGATTTGTAGCCCCCATCAAATCCTCAAAGAATCATCATACAAATTTTCTTCAAACAAAATAAATAAATAATAAAAAAAATATTATTAGAAATCCAATTGGCCATAACAAGATCAACAAGTGTTATTGTATTCGTGCTTTCTTTTCCTCGTTGACCATGCTTAGTGCCACATGATCCTTCTATAATTGGCATATTTTTTTATGCTCACATATTTAATAACTTTTAATTTTGTCCACATAAAATTTAGCCTTTTTTTGTCAGACAATTTTTTAACTTGATCTAAGAAAGTTATAAAAGATGAAGGAAAAATAATTAATATTATTTTTTGTTACTTTCTTTTTCTAATATTTTATAGTATTATAATAAAGGTTTTTGATATTTTGAAAATATGAAAATGTGTAGAGAATAATTATTGTAAAACCACAGGTATTTATATTTTTAATAAAATAAAATAAAAAAAAATATTATCTGGCCAAAATAAAATTATGGATTTATCGCTAATTGCCTTGTGTTTATTCCACTTTCTTCAAAGGCAAGTTCTTAGAGATAACCAGACACTTGTTTAGTCGAAAGGTTTAGATAAAAAGCAATGCTATCTTTTGACCTAATAACGCGGATTAGAGACATTGACAATGATTTGTTAGATAGCTTTAATCTTATAAAAGCTTCATTAAGAATTATGAAAGTCATAATATAGGTATAAATAAAAATATCCTTCTAATATTTCTATTAGTTACCTTGGGCTTAATTTACGCGTGCATACTTTCCGAAAGTGAAAGCGCGCATGCGTTTAATTTGCCAGTTTTACACTTTTAAACTCGTGCAGAAATTTCAAATTTCATAAAATTCAAATTGGAACCTTCTCATTATATTAAACGATAAATTACGCCGTTTATTTGAATGCACTAATATTTAGAACAAGGAAGTTAACTTGTAAAGCCTACACAAAGCAAAATAAATAAATATTAGTTGTCTAATATCTGGATAAAACACTTTTAAAATGTTTAGCCATATAAAAATTAATTATGATACGTACTTTTAACATAATACCATAAAGAAATTACTCTTATAATTCTTGATTGAATGTGAATGTAAAATTGTTTTGTGCGTAGGTTATTCTCTAAAATAAATTAAAAACGTAAATAAGTCTAATTAAAAGAAATTATGGACCGCAATACACCTTATGTTATTATATAAATAAATTTATTTAATAACTCTAGTCAAATTTTTATTAGGGTAACGATACATAGACAACATTTTTTGACAATATTTGAAACATCAATCATTCGTGTCATAATGTGATTGGTCCAAATGACACAATGACACATATGATGATATTCAAATGTTGTCAAAAAATGTTGTCTAAGTATCTTTATCCTTTTTATTATGTGATAACTGAATTACATTCATCAATGTTACATCCTTAAAAATGAACCAATGGGGAGGTAGCACCAAAATTCCACGAAAACCCATACTTTTATGTTTCTGTTGTGGGACGTCAATTTCTTCCTGCACCTATACACCAAAATTCAATAAAAGCCCATACTTTTATGTTTCGGTTGAGGGTTGGTTGACAATTACTTCCTGCACCCATTTTTCCTTCCTGCAACCAATACAATTTGATAACATGAAATTGCCCCTTATTAATCATGAAGTGATTCTTTCGGGATTGCAAGTATAAAATGTATTTCCACAAAAAATAAATTTTAGATTGTGTACTTTGTAATGAATTTTAAAAAATTATTTATATTTAAATTTATCTTAATAATATCAAAGAAATATCTTTACTAAGAAATACAATTCATTGTTTAGACAATAAATACAAAATATTTATATCAGAATAATTCTTAAATATTATGTGAAATTGTTTTTATTGGTGATTGATCAGTTTATTTATCTGGCATTAATGCATATTTAATGAGAAAATGTGATATTATGATTAAGATATTTAAATTGCTCTTAATAATAATAAAGAAATATTTTTACTAGCAAGTACAATAAATGTATACAATAAATACGAAATACATTATTATAATTAATAATAATAATAATAATAATACTATAAATAATAATAATACCAGATTACACAAATTCAAAATATACTTTCAAACGTAAGGGAATGAGAAAACTTAAACGTGAGAAGGGAATGAGATGTCTTGGATGTGAAAGGTGGACGAGCTTGAACATTAAACTCAGTGTGAGGGGATACGGTTGAGGGTTTAAACCTAAGTTTAATGAAGGGTATTTTGAGAATTAAAAATTTTATAACGAAGCAGGAAGAGAAAACAGGAGGTGCAGGAAGAAATAAATTGAGGGAAAACTTATTTTTCCAGGAAGGTATTTCGGCCCACGGACCAAATTTTATAAACAATGCCAAAATTTAAAACGCTGGTTCTCGTAGCAACAACTTCACTCATGATCATAACTCGGAGAAATTTAAAGTTTATTGTTCTTTTAAAAATCAGTGACAATTGAAAACATGACTTACTAATTTAATTAGAGTTTATTTGTTTTTTTAGTTACGGTTTAAGATCTAAAGTGCGTTTGATTCAATAGCTTATAAATTAGTTTAACTGTCTTTAAAGTAATTTGATGAAAAAATATTTTTTTAAAGTAACTTGTTTAATTTCATTCATCATGATAATATAAATACAATAAAAACATGATTTAAAACATGTGGTCATTAGCATAAACTTTTGACTATACCTAATTTGTAAGCGACATTATAAACTTATCTTCTGTCAGAACTTATTATTACTCAACAATAGAGACTATGACAAATATAAAATTTAATGTTGCTCTATTTGGTTCCGGGTTCAAGCGGTGTTAAAAAGAAACCTTGAATTATTAAATATATCACTAATTAACCAGTAATAAATAATGTGTCGTAAGTTTATATATAATTAAATTGATTGTCCTTTTTCTATGTTAACACTTACACACACTTATACGATACGTGAATTGATGCAATGAAGAATCGTAGTTAATGTTATTTATATTCTTAATGAAAACCGTAAATGCACTTGAAAAGGAAGCCTGTTTGAATCAATCATCACTCATACACATTGGTTTAATAAGAGAACTCACAACTAATCCATTCAAATTTGCTTTTTTTCCTCTAACTATCACATATGGTAATTAACGGTGTTGGAAAATACATTTTTATCTTTAAATAATATTTGCACAATAAACTGGATTATTATAATAAATAAAGATAAAATTGTGTTTCTTAAAAGAAATTTAGTAATATGTGATAGTTGGGGTAAAAGTTCTTAATATCGATATAATGATATATACATGATTTTTTTCTGTGGGAAAATATTGCAATAATTAGACATGGAAAGATAAACAGATGTTGCATAGACACTGTCAATCAAAATGTTGTATTGCTTCTGGAAAATGCGCCATTAATCATAATTGTGTTGCCTTTAATCATGGTGTCGTGTGTAATCAAACCTAATTCCCATATAAGTGAGAGTTGTTTTATTAAAGAAAAATGTCATTTCGATTGCATTTGTCATCTAACTTTTTTATGTTCCCACTACTACTTTACCTTGTTTGGATCTTTTCGCATAGAATATTTTGGTCAGTACCATTTGTCTTTTTTCACAATATTATTGTCAAATTACATAAGTGTTAGAAAGGTAAGTAATACCTATCGATAATTAAACTAATCCCTTTGTTTCCTCACATTCAATCATTAAGAATATTGTGTGACATTAGCGATCATATGAAAATAATTTATCACAAATATGATTGATAATTTTGGTTAGGTTGCACCTCGTGTCTCTTCAATCACAATATTAGTAATTAAATCGTTCGTATTCGTGAAATATTATGTGGAAATAATGTCTCTAAAATCCAAGTCGAAAATATCCGATTATTTTAGTTTCTGGGTCAATCGAAAACTTTAAACATTTAGAATTGATTTTGAATTGCACAGCGTTTAAATTTGGCTTTGGAATTACACTACACTGTGCTGAAATTATGATACCCGGTAAACATACATATATAACTTTTAAAATTTCCGAGGACAGAGTTAACTTTTTATTTCATTGAATTAAGTTTAGAAGCACTAAAAAGACTGCATTAGATAGAATTGATTTATATAGTTGACTTGTAAAATCTTATTTATATTTTATGCATTGGTAAAAAAAAAAAAATATTCTCGGTTCACCTTTAAATCAATCATGTTCATAGAGTTTAATAGTATAGACCATCTTATCGGGAAGATGTCTCTTGCACGTGACACACACAAATAATTTGTTTTACTCTTGAATCCATTGTGGGTTTGATCCACACAAATAATATTACTATTCAATCTATGGATGAATTGTTTTCATTAAACCTTAGCAACCTTTAAATAGGTGCAAATCAGGCCTTGGGCCAAGTACAAATAATAAAAACTGACAATAAAATATTAACTTACCTAAAAATAAAATCTCCTTATTCTATCATAAAATAATATTCCATCTAATAAACACAAAATCACAACTACTTATTCCTCTTTTATTTCTATCAAATCAAACCAAATACTACTATACCCAAATATAATAAAATAATAAATATATAAATTTAAAGTTTATTCCAACACATCTAATATTAAATCACTTTGGAAGGATTGCCACCGACGATTTCTACTTTTATTTTCTTTTTAAATTGACTTTTGCTTATAAAATTATTGTTTTATTTAAAGAGTTGAACTATATAGACTTAATTTGTCTCAATTTTTTTTTTCAGGTGGTGTTGCTATTTGTAACTTGTTAGCTGACCCGGTCAAAGGTGTTTAAAGAGAGGTAGATCACGGTTTGTGGTGAATTAATTCCACGATGTACCTAACTTTTTAATTTTATTTGATTGTATTGGTCAATATCATTTACTAGCTTCAAAATTTTCAGTTTTAATTTTAATTTACTATTTAATTTGTATTAAATGTATTCTATAACAGTTTTACTGCATTTTAATATTTAATATTGAAACTTTCATTAATGATTTTGGGTTTTTACAGGCTAATTTATCAACTCATATTTGACACACAAAACCTAAATAATAAATACAACACGAGTCAGGTTGACCCGTGTAATTAGATTGTAGGTAGGTCAAGACAGGTTAGCATTCTTTTGATCTAGAAAAAAAAAATTGTATTAAGGTATTTAAGACTAAAAAAATGTAGTTTTCACATGTTCTTTGGTTATTATTGTCTCTTTAATTTTTCCTCTTCATTCTTTTAACTTGAGGCTCGAAGTTTGTATGCTCCGTAGCCTATGATTAGTCTTGTCTAGAAATTAAATTGAGCCTAAATCGAATTTTGGACATTTTGCTTTAGACTCATATTGGATAAATCTTAAAACAATCTCCATTGATCAACTCAATTGTTATGACAAAACATGACAAGATGTCAAATTCTCTTGTATTATAAAAAATAATACTATACAACAGAAATTTGACTCATTTTTCATTCTGATAGAAAAACTTTATTATATATTTTTCGATTATGATGAAGAAAGTTTATTGTATATATACATACGAGGTCTTATTTCCCTCCGTAATTATAGCGAAATTTCCATTGAGGTGGCTGAAAATTTTGTCATACATAATTACAAAGGATCCAACTTAATCTTGAAATTCAATGTAAAAGATAAATTCTTTGTGGTCATTTCTTACACACATTAATATAATTCATTTTTAGCTTTTGTGCTGAGCTCACATGTCTGTCGGTCTTCTTAACAATTGATTTTAGCTCTTATAATTGGAGTTATTTAAATTTAGTTTGACGAGTTTTCCGTACAGACTAAACACCAGTGTGGTGAGTCTTTGCCAGAGATAACAAAAAATATTAGAGTGGACTTTTTTGAAGAAAAAAGAATTAAACTTTAGTGTGAGTTTACCAAAAGTTTTTATACAAAAATAAAATTAGATGCAAAATTAAATTGTAACAAGTATGATGATCCTGGTTGAGAATACAGAAACAAAAACAGGAAATATGAGACGACGACAAGCAGTTAAATACATAAAGTAGAAAGTTTTAATCTGATGAGATAGATATTCGAAATTCAAAGTTTCAAGTATGGGCATTAATGAAAGAAAAGGAAAGGATGGCAGAAGGCATTGGAGGCTATTTATGAGGAATTCACGTTGATTATTTAAATAGGTTAGAATTGATATGAGTTCAAAATGTGTAGTGTAGCAGAGGCAGTAGGGAATTTGCAGGTTGATTTTGAAGTTGAAAGAAGAAACAGGTGACAGAAGAAGAGGTAGGTAAAATACATCCATAGAGATTGGGATCACGTAACTCCCAAACTCCTTACATCTCTGCTACCACACTGTCCTAAACTCTGTCAGATATGCTGTCTATTCAAATTTAATGCTCTGCCCCTTATCACGCCCCCATTTAATATCCGCATCTTCTTATATCCTCACCCAACTCCACCATTCCAATTTCCATCCCTTTCTATGGCTTCATCAAAACCCAAATCAGGGAAAAGACTCGCAGAATTTCTAAAGGAACAACAAGACCCTTTCATCCTTGACCTTTACCTTCTAGAAAGAGGCTACTCAACCTATGGAGAATCCGCCAAGAACAAAAAGAGAGAACCTCTATTTCAATTTTCCAAACTTCTTACTACTCTACACAAGAAGCTTCTTTTCCACAACCCTACCTGTATTCTTATCAGGGAATCTCACATCATAAATCAACACCTTCTTCATACTGTCCCTCGTCAACCCGAAAGCACTGATCAAACAATCGAAGACACGGATCGCTTCTCATCCTCAACCGCCACCAACTCAACCCTCTACCTCTCCTGCTCCGACTCCGATGAGGACGGAACCGCGCTGTCGCCACAGAAAAACAAAGCTTTGTTTTTTCCAAACACTTGCCACGCTTCGAATACTGGAATACCGCAGAGGTATGAACTCAGATTCTGATGTACCCTTTTCAGTAGTTTATGATAATCATATTTTTATCACTCGATTTTGGAGTAAAATTGTAATTCATTTAAAAAAAAAAAAAAAAACTTTTCCAACCGGTGTTGTATCAGTAAATTGCAACAGCAAGAAAGTGTATTGATTAGTTTTGTTACTCTTGCGAACAAAGCCAACAGACTACCGACAATGAAAAGCACGAGCAGAGATGCTTAGAAGGAGACCCTGTTCCAGAATGTGGGAGTAGAAGTAAGTTTGGTGGGCTGTTATAAAGTGTGTTTAAAATTAGTTTATTAGAAGTAACAGTTTTATAATGATGTAGTGATAATGTAGCAGTTTCTGTAACGGAGGAGGCGACGTTGAAGCAGGATGTTTCGGGAATGGAAGAGAGAAGGAGCAGTTGCTGTGTGTTTGTACCGAAGAAAATGACGGAGGATTCGGTGTTATCGGTGACTCTGTGGAGTTCGTTTATTCAGTCGGCGAAGAGAGAAAAGTGTAGCAAGGAATTGGGAGAGCTCCTTGGGGCAAACGCAAACGTTTGTCACGTCTTGAAGTCTAAAACTCTTTTGCATAAGCTAAAGCAGGTGGTGTTTTATTGCGTGAGAGAAATTAGCGTAAATGTTTGGAGAAAAGAGTGTAAGGAACACCAATGTTTGAAAGAATCAAGGGGACGCGAGGAGTTAGGGAAGATCATATGTATGAGGACAAGGGAATTGGGTGGAAATGAGAGAAACAGAATAGCCAGATTACTGAGTTTGGATGAATGGAGTGAATTTAAGCCTCAAGTGAGACATATTTGCGTTGAGATTGCGGACGCTCTTTTGGAGCGCTTGACCATGGACATTGTAGCAGAGATGATTCAACTTTACTCTGTTCCAAAACTTTAATTCATTTCGATTGCAAATGTAACTCCTTCTCAAACATTGCCGTTTTTCACAATTGAAAAATTAAACGTGCAATCATCCCTTCACTTCCTCCCGCAATGGTGTATGCTCACCTTTTTTTTATTATTTATTAATCCTGCATAGTACAATGGAATTTCACTGCATCGATGCGGTTACTTTAGGATGACAATGCTAGAATTATTTTGGTTCCACAATCATACTTTAAAATATTAAATAAATTGCGGAGGTAGAGTTTTAAAGTATGATCCTAAAAAATGTAATAATTCGAGAATGGAGTGAGGGGAAAAAGAATTATACAGGCTGATTTTTCACCGAACATGAATGTGACTATTAAAGTTTGTTTTGTGGGGGCCAAGATGATGATCTCTTCATCCACTATGGCCACTGTCATCGAGCCATTAAAGAAGTGGTTTCGCTTCGTTGTGGGCTCAACGCCGCATTTACAATACGAGGCAAGCCTACGAGTATGCAGTACAGTACTCTTATAGGTACGTGATTGCGATGTAGTACTCACTCTCTTTAACTTACTATATTTTCCTTTCAGTTTTACTTCAATCTAATTTCAAATAAAAATTCCACCAAAACAAAAGTACTTTTGCACCCACTTTTTCTCTCTCAACTTTTTGTTCTCACCGTTCCATAAATATATATTAAATCACGTCATTTGATTAAAACTTAAATTAAATTGTTTAATGGAAAATTATTAAAAGATAAAATTGTCAACATCCTAATCCAAACATTCCAACTAGTGAACTTTCTATAAAGTAATTATTTCAATCTCACAAGAAAAAAACATTGGGCGGAGAGATCGAACTTTCAAACCCTCCTCTGTTTTGCACTCAGCCCCGAGCCTACCAATTTTCCCAGTCCAAGATAAATATCGTGCTTTATAGAAAAGAGAGTAAAATATATTATTAACTACTTTTGGTACTTGTTTTTTCTCATATCAACTAGGTTAAGCCGTTAAGTGATTCAACCATAAAGATGTAGAAGTGATCCATTTTACTTTCCATTGTTCTCCTGCCTTATATGCCAGGAATTTTTTTTTACCAATTAACTGTATATGTTGATGGAAAAGCAAATCAAGGATAATATAATTAGATAACATCTTTTGATAATATTTAAACATTATCTCATTATGTGATTTATTCAAAATTATTTCACAATTAATAATAATAATCATAAATATTATTATAAACCAATCACGTAGAAGATGTTTAAATATTGTTAAAAAAATATTATCTAAATATCATTAAATAATAAATCACTCTCAGTTCTCATTCTGTAGATACAAGATTGTTAAAGATATAAATTTTTATTTCATTTCAGAATGAAAACAAGATTGTTTTGGATTCAAAACTTTAAGCTTGAGATGTTAGCAATGTAGATAGAAGTGTTTCTATGATATAATGTTTGATAACAACATCATGGAAAGTCTAATGACTATATGAGTAATGAATTGTTGAAAAAAATAACATTTCATAAAGTAAAAATAACATTTTTACTTTATACAATACATTTACGATATTGAGAAAATATATAATTTGGTTTCTAAAATATTTATATATTATTTTATAAAATCTTGAATAATTTTAAGGTTAATTATGATTTTGGTGTTTAAATTATAATACAATTTTTATTTTTGTTTTTATTTCAATTTCATCAAATGACATTAATTAATTTTTTTTATGTAACAAATAATAAATCATGTTAATAGATTGGACAAAAAAGATTATATATGTACATCTTTTAAGTATAAAAACATAATGGGATTAAAATTTAAAATAAAGACGAAAATTAAAATCATATTATAATTTGAGGATAACAACATAACTAACTCGTAAACGTGTGATGCAAAATGAGTCCTTGAAAGATTATTCATTTCGCATCATCTAGCTGTTTGTTAGCGAGACTCTTCCCAAAAGTTTACATAAATGTCTTTATTCCTTGTGTAAGTACTGGATAACTCACAATGCAAATGCGTCCTTAAATATTATTTTACCAATATGTAATGAATCAAAATCAATCCAACGAGGTTTTTTTTTTTCATAGTTAATTCTTACTTGAATGTATTCTTTAAAAAAAAATCAAAATCATATTTTCAAAATTATTTTTTAGAATATTATTTGTATGGACAGTTGAATTTTCGTCTATGAAAATTATAAATTATTTTTTTATAAAATAATCAAATCTTTAATTAAATTTTAGTAATTTAAAGTAGACCAATTTGTCTTTTCATTTAAATATTATAATCGAAATAAAATTTATCCACTCTTTAGTCTGTTACTGTTATTTTAAGTAATTCTTAATAAATAACTCGATTTTTTTTTTTGTAAAAATAGTATAAAGAAATTTTCTTTTGAAGTTGTTAAAAAAATAGTAAAGAGTAATTACCTCCTGTTATTCAAAAGCTGACGAAATATGAACATTTTTCATTGCGGTCACTGTCAGTCCGCTACTTTTTTTTTTTTTTTTTATCAAGAACAAATTTAAAGAATTTAGATGTGAGAATTTCTACACATTAGCTCATTAATAAATCAAATTGAAATCAAGGAGAAGTTCATTTTTTTTTCTTGGAAAGAAATTGTTCAAACAATAGATTAATTTATAGAATTTTGTTGATATAATTTCTCTACATTTTAGTCCCGAATTGTATAGGATTAAAATTAAGTTTTGAATAAGTAATTTTGTTCTGGCTTATTGATTGATTATGATACATAGTGGGTTTGGACGGAAGAGAATATCCCAAAACAACATGAATTACTATACTTAAATTAAAAAGGTTGTAGAGAGACATCAATGTTTATGATTATTTGGCTGCAAGTAAGAGATTCTGACCAAATGACCGTCACGAACAACGCAGGATTGCTTGCAAGAGATAAACGACATGCTATTCCTTAACCTCGTCTCGATGCTAGCTTTAATAATCTGTTGTTTTTTGTTCCTCTCCACACTTTTTCTACTCTTGCTGCACTTTTTATAAGCCTCAAGAAATGGATCATGGTCTTGCATGCCAATCTGGCCTTTATAATAAGGCTGAAAAGTGCAAGGAGGAAGTGGAATTTGCAAAGCATGATCATAATTTCTTTGGAAACTTGTGTATGGAGGGGGTTGTAACTTCTTCACAAACTTGCGTTCTCTTTGAAGACTTTCAGCAACTGATACTTTCGGTATACCTGGTTTTCTTTCCCACGAAAATGGTACTCTCCCCGGAGAATGACTTATTGGTTGATCCATGTTGTGTAAAGTTGGTCGAAAGAGGAAGAACGTTACACATTAATTCATGTATATCATCCTAACAAACTTTGATTATGTGGTTTGTATTTATTCCATTATATATGTAATAGCTCCTAGCAAACATTGTCACAAGGAGGCAAGTGCATTAAACGTGAAGAAAAGGTAGAGTTAGAAAACGATGACCGAAATTTACGAGTCAAAAAAGGTAACTCTAAGAATGGTATAAAACAAACAGTAGATGGTTAACTTGTACAAAGGGAGTCTGGATGGAAATTTCTATACCTTATAATACATAGGAGATTCTACGTGTATTTTATATTACTTAATACTTTATTGATTGTAGAATATATAAAATACAGAATTACAATGCTGACTAATTTAAACGAAGAAGATGTTGGTTTATGTTTCACATTAAATGTATAAGAATACGAACTCCTACAGAGACCGCCTCATAACACATTTTCCAGATAGGACAAGAAAGAAATGTCAAATAAAATATTATTTTTCTACCACTTTGAATATTGATATCATAGTTATCAATTGGTATTTTTCAATTTTAATTTCAAATTTCTTAATCGACGATTAGTTTGTCCATTGATATGTTTTAAGATATCATAGTTATCAAAATCATCTGCAACCATTTTGTTTTTGCTTCAGACCATGACTTGTATGAGTTAATTAAAAAACTTTTGTACTTTTAAAGCTTTATGAATACTATTCTAAACACACACTTGGGTGACAATAAAAAGAAAAATCCTATTTATATTTTCTGTCCGTTTTCAAATTTCAAAAGTATATTTTAAATGGGGATACCTAAAAAATCTTAAAACATTTAGCATTATTACTCTCAAAACATTTTTGTGAATACAGGATCATAATTATTTTATTTCATTTTCTAGTATCAAAATATTTTCTGTGTCACACATTTTTTTAGAGGTATTTTGACAAAAGGATTGTTGAGTTATGATTCAAATCTTTGTTTAGGTGAAATAACTTTTTCTACTTTTCTAACCCTTTTTTTAGTATATTTTTAATACAACATAAGTGTTATTTTCAAAGAAAGTCTCAATTAATTAATTTAAAGATAACAGAACTATCAATGAATCAAACATTTAAAGCCCAATTTATATTTCTTAACCTCAAGTTTACAACCTTTTCTACTTATAAGTAATAATAAAGTAAGTTACATTTAAAGGGTGTAACTTACTTCAATAGCAAATAATGAACTTTTTATATAACTCATCTTAAACATAAATAATAAAGCCATGAAAATGGTCCATTAGAACCGAAAGAAATGTCCCAGCAATTTAGAATATTTATTAATACAAAAACAAAGAAATTAACATGAAGACATATGTATACTTTAAATCTCTTAATTACTCTCAAAGCCTTTGCAATGAAATTGAAGAGTGCTAATAACATCGCTGGAAAACTTACAAGAAAAAACATCCATGTACTTAATTATGTTATGTCGAGATGCACTGCTTTTAGTGTTTTTACAAGGTTGTTTTCGCATGAATGAGAGCTCAGGGGATTGTGTGCATTTTTTGTAAGCTTCAAGAAAAGGATCTTCCGTTTGACTCTCCAATCGAAGCAATCTATTTCTCATGGAAGAAGATTGAACTGCACAAAAAGTAAAATTAGGAGCATCAACTTGAATTTGTTTATTATGTGCAGTCCTAGATGATGAACATGGAGGAGGTTTCAACACTATGTTGCTGCATCTTAACTCGTTCTTCTGATATGTGACTTTAGAGAGACCAGGCTTGGATTCCCATGAAAATGGTATGCTTACTCTTTTTTGAATGTAAACATCATTACGAAGGGTATATTTGTTTCTAGTGCTGTAGCTGGTGTGCTCCATGGTATGGATGAGATATTGCCATTGCTGTTTCTGTTATATATGCAACTCTTGTTTCGATCATCTTTTGAAAGGGAATTATGCTTTATTTATGTCACGAGTTTCCCGATTTATCAATTTACAAGTACCGATTCTGTTGTAAACAGAGATAACTTGTAGATTATATTAATTAATTCATAAACAAAGAAACAAGCAAGAAACACTATGGGTTCACGCTATATTTGACAGAAACGTTTATCTAAACTCGCAACCGTAGAAAATAATAATAAACTAACTGATAATATATATATATATATATATATATATATATATATATATATATATATATATATATATATATATATATATATATATATATAAAAACTCTTCGAAAATGTTTAAAATTCTATATTAACGTATTTTGATGTGTTGTTTCTGAGAAAATGGAATTTAGAACGGTAAAAATAAGTTAGCATCTTGATCTTGATTGTGTGCAATTGGTCAAAAGTACTTTCCAGAAGTAAGAATCGAAGTTAATTGCATTGCAGTATTGCAATCTTATATATTGGTAGCTAGCTCCATGAAGAAACGTTACAACGATGAATATCAAATTTAATAATAGTATTTTATGATCAATGCATTCTTCATAAATATCACGTTTGGTATGGTGTAACTATCAAGGTTTAACAACCACTTTGATTCACATGTACTAAGAAAAAAAAAAACTGAAAAATACGATTTCAAAGGGAGGAATCGATTTTATGAAATCGTATTTTTCATCTTTTAGAATTGCGTAATTTGGATTGATATAATTTCTATAACGATATATAATATCTCTAATTTTCAAACTTACAATGCAAAGAGATTCAATAAAGACATATCAAACATTAACAATACAATATTTTTTAAGGATAATGATATTTAGACAACATTTTTTTGACAACATTTGAACATTGATTACGTGTCAATCTGTGATTGGTCGTAAATTACTCCATAATCAATAATAATAATCATAAACACTATTATGGAGTAATTTATGACCAATCACATATTGACACGTAATCAATGTTCAAATATTGTCAAAAAAATGTTCTCTAAATATCATTATCCATTTTTTAAATTAGTATACAATATCTATAAAATATTGGCTTAGTCTTAACATTTAAGGTAGATTATTTTCTTTGTTTTATTGAACCAACACTTCACAAAATTAATTTTTAATAAGAAAATTTTAAGGTATAAGTATTCCATTTATCCGTAGTCGTCGTCAAATCTTCAACATTAAATGTATAAATATTTTACTTCATTGAAATAACATTACCATGTTTATCGATCTGTTGACTTAGGTAAAATTGAAATAAATCAAGGTGTTCATATATTTAATAATAGTATGATAATTAAATCATGAAAAGAAAAATCTCACTTCAATACACAATAAAAGGTTACTCAATACCTCATCATATAAATATTTCAAGCTTTATATTATATATTACATTATATTGTGATAATTTTTATGCGCATCTTTTCTAGTTTTGAGCTCCATTTTTCGTAAATGAATGTAAATGACCGTGAAAATATACAGAATACAGACTTAGCAATAGTGTAACCCGAATGTTATAATATTCTTGAACAAAGATTACCGATCTTTGATATTTTAATTTTAATTTTTTAAAATATTACCTGTTACAAAAATTATTTTGTAAAACTAAATTTCAAAAATAAGATAATTTCAGAAGAAAAAAAAAATCCTAACGTCCATATCCGGTCTAAACGTTTGTTTATTGTGTTTTGAAAAGTAATTTTCAGAAGTGTAGGGTAGTGAAAGAAATTGATGGGTGGAGAAAGTAATAGCCATAGTTAAAAGCCTGCTTTCTATTGGGCTTCTGTTATATCAAGTCCGAAAATATAGCAGGTTCGTTATGGTTTAGGGTTTTGAGCGGCGTGTCAATATCAGCTTTAAATACCCATCCCTCACTTCTCAGGTTCAGATAAAGAGTTATCTCCAACTTCGATCTGATCTCGGCGTTCGAATTCGTAGTTTCTGCATCTCCAGTTTCATTGTTTATTCTGATTTCTGTTCATGTGTTCTTGTTCACTTCGTGTACCGATGCTTCTGCAAACCTGTTTTTCCAATTCTTTGCAGTGTTTTCTTCATTAGAAGATTCGTGTCTCTTTCCTATAGGATAGTTATTTTTTTCTTCTATCTGTCAGAACTGTTAAGGGGTTGACTGCGGTGATTATAAACAATTCCTCGTTCTGAATGCTATCGCCATGGCATGACAGACACGATTACACCCATAGAATATGAGCTTTGCCCCTTATATATTTCTCAATTGCGGTTTAATTTTGTTTAAATGTTTTCTGTTTTTCTTAATTTTGTTTGTTTATAGTTAATTTTTGAGGAGTTAGGTTAATGATTTTCAAAGCATATTTTGATAATATGTGTGCTTTGTTTTTGTCCAACTCCTTATATTGATTGAGTGGTGTTTAAAGCTCTGACCTTAAATAATTGGGGTATGAGTTACGCACACCGCGATACTACAATAAAAACTCCAATTTTATTCTCTTTTGAAGTGCAATCGTATGATATGATGTCTTTTAATTAAGTTTAGATTATCAAGTTTTTAATTCAATGCATTACCTACTCTGTTATTGTGTATATCAGCATTAGATTAAGTTTTTTAATTGAGTTTATTGGAATTGGTATGTTTTTTATGCATGTAGTTTCTTTCTTTTTGATTGTGATGTCCTGTAGCCTTGTTTTTTTTATTGTTCTATTGAAATATCTTTTGGATACGCAGAAACCCTCAACAAATTTTATGGTTTAAATCTTTCTTAAATCAATCTTAGTTGTATCAGTCAATGTTTTCTAAATTGATTAATTATAAATTATTTTTGAATCTATAAAATCATCGATTTTATAGAAACATAAAAATATATAAAGTTATGAGCATTATTCAAATTTTATATTTGAATATATTACTTGCAACCAAATTGTTTTTAGGTATATAATTCTTTTCTCAGGTATTTTTTTTAAAGTACTGTGATTCAAGTTATAAATAAAACTGTGTACGTATTTCAGTTTTTTTATTCTGTTGTATATGTGTGTATTACTTTTAGAAAGTTTTAAAATAAAATGACAAAAAAGAAACATTAAAACATTAAATCTTTTGTTTAAAATTCGGTAGTAAAAAAATGCCCTTAAAATAAAATTGTGCCTAGTGCTTTATCACATCATATTTTACTTATTTTATTGGATAAGTTTGAATAAATTTAATTTTAAAGATTACTTTCCCCTAAAATAATTTGAAATATGAATCATGGATATGAATTAGGTGCATTAACTCATAAAATAGATCTTATGATGTCATAAGAGAAAATGAAACACTAGAGAAAAAAATTGAGGTTGATAAAGAAAGAATGACCAAAAAAACCATAAGTGGAAGTTCGATTAATATTAAAGAAAATATGATAAAGTAAAAGAAAATGAGGTAGCAAATAGAAAAAAAAAGCATTACCTCATTTTCATTGTATATAGAAATAAGAATACAGGATAATATATTTTTTTTCTACGTAATATAGAAATCTGACAATGTATCTGGCAATCTGAAAATATTTTTTTTTTCTTATCGTTTAATCCTAATGAACCCAATTTTATTTTATGTGGTAAGTTTTGTGATAAAAGTATTTTGGAAGTTTAAGTTGCAATTTAAAATTTTATAAATAATTATAGAGATACAATAATATTTTCAAAATTTTTACGTTTTGTGGGTAGTCAATAAGAATAAGAAATGTATAAAAGAGAGAAACACTTAAAGAAACTGATTAATACGGAAAATTATTTGAGATAGTATATATTTTAAAAAAATAGAAATAAAGTGAAGAATGTATTTAAAAAGCTAAAATTATATTACGTTAAGATATTACAAATTTTAATTATTACAGCTCTAAAAGATTTTGGTTTGAAAAACTCTTTGAATAATAATTTTTAGAATATGGTTTTACGATAACTGTTTCTATTTACAAAATTAGAAAAAGGATATACCCCTTCAATCACAAATTTAAACTATATTTGAATTTGAATTTAGTAAATTAAAATTTAATAGAAAATGAGATTCAGCAAGGTAATTCATTGTATTCTGGGTGATTAAAATTTGCGAATAAAAAAAAATCATAAATGACGGAGGGCTTTACAGTATTTATGTCTTAGCTGTTATTTAAGATCGGATGGAGAAATTTTCGGAATATCTCTCATATAAGATATCTTTATTTAAAAAAAAATATGTAATTTAATTCATATATATTATATATTAAATTTATGTTCTATTTATTCACCCATACTGTCATATTTTAAAAATATTGAAATTCAAACCAGAAATAGAGATATTAAAGTTGATTAATTGAAGAAATAAAATGTTAAGTCGAATTATTCGGTTGAGATTATAAATCTAAGAGAGTACAGAATTTTGAATATAAATACATATTTAAAATGAGGGTTAAATATGTTTTTAGTTCCTATATTTTGGACGATTTTGGTTTTAGTCTTTAAGGTACAATTTAGTACTTCAATTTTAGAAAACTCTTGTTTTAGTTTTTTTTACCAAAATTTTTAATTTTATTTGCTGTTTCAAACGTATTTCTCAGTTAATATTGGAAAATGTGTCAAAATATTAAAACTAAAATCGCTCAAAAGTATAAGTACTAAAAATATATTTAATCCTTAAATGAAGTTTTGATATTTAGTTACATTTCATCGAATATTAAATATGTATATGTCGAAAATATTGAAAGTTTAAATATAGAATATATTTGAAATTAGTTTAGTATGTTCCTTTAGTGTTTGGGCTTGGGCCTGTAATTTGAGACAGACGGGTTATAAATAGAAAAGGGCTTTTGGGCCCACAAAGTAAATCCATTTAACGGACAATGACGTAAGGGGGTTTAGTTAGTGTCCGATTGTTGGGAGCGAGAAAAGGAAAGACAGAAAGGGGTTTTTGTGATTGAATTGGGGATTTAGGGATTGTGTACAGTAGAGTAGAATGAATTTGAAGATGGATTCCGATAGGGCGAAGCTGTTCGTAGGGGGCATTTCTCGTGAAACCACCGAAGATGTTCTCAAATTCCACTTTGCCAAGTACGGTACCGTTTTGGACTCCACAATATCCGTAGACCACAGCACCCGATGCCCTAGAGGTTTCGGCTTCGTCACCTTCTCTGACCTCTCCGCCGCCGATAAAGCCCTGCACGACACGCATGTCATTCTCGGAAGAACGGTTGGTTCTTTTTCCCTGTCTTTCCAGAAACTCTCGTTTATTCAAGCTTCAAGAAACTGAAACCGTCGAAGGTTGAATTTCGTTTGTCACTATGTGGTAAATGTGTTTGATTTGACCAGTTCTGTTTTGTTGTCGTGTATAGGTAGAAGTAAAGAAAGCAATTCCAAGGAGTGAACAACAGCAACACCAAAACCAGTTACATAATAGAGGCGGAGGTAGCTATAGTAGTAGTTGTGACTGTAGTAGTGACACCAACGTTAGGACTAAAAAGATTTTTGTTGGGGGTTTACCTGCTGGTATATCTGAGGAGGAGTTTAAGCAATACTTTGAGAGGTTTGGTCGGATAACTGACGTTGTGGTGATGCAGGACAGTGTTACTCACCGGCCAAGGGGATTTGGGTTCATCACCTTTGATTCCGAGGAATCGGTTCAAAGTGTTATGGTGAAGAATTTTCATGACTTGAATGGTAGACAGGTCGAGGTCAAGAGGGCCGTTCCTAAAGAGGGGAATCATGGTTATGATGGTTTTAGTAAATTGAGAAGTAAGAGTGAAAGAGGAGTTCCTAAAAGTTTTCCTCCTTACAGTCCTAGGAATATGCTTCCGGGTCTTGCTCCTTTGCCGTGGTATGGTAGTGATGGAGTATATGCATATGGTTCTAATGCTTACGGTTGTTGGTACCCTATGGGTGGGTATGGGGGGAACGGATATGCGATTCCGTCTGAAGCTTCTAGGAACTTCTGGTACGGGCCAATGATGGCTGGTCCTCAGGCATGTCAGGTGCCTTATGCTAGTGCTATTCCAAACTTAGCGTGGGGTAGGATTGGAATAGTAGGTAGTGGTCTAGGATCTTGGGGGTATGGTGGCATTCTTGGGTCTGCAACAAATTTGAAATTTGATCAACCTTTTATTGGCAACGGATTTTTTCCAGGCAACACGACATTGCATCATGGTGTAAAGCAGAATGTTGTGGACTCTTCGAGTTTGAAAGGGAGCAATGGTGAAATATCTAGCTGACTGACTAAAAGGTTCCTTTGGCCTTAATTCATGTAGGTAAATACTCACTGACTGCTTCGGGGCTGTGAAAGATGACATTCTTTCGCAAGATGTTGTAAGAGTTAGTCACTCGACCTTATTACTTTTAATTTGTGAAGATACCTTTTTATGTGTCATAAACATGTAGTTTAGCAGCTCATCATGTTTAGTTATGGAGTTTTATTAGTAGAGGTTTCATGCATCTGTAAAATTTTCTTGCAAATCCTTATCTCTTATTTCTCTTTTAATATTTTTGCACATTGCGTGCTATTTGGTTTGTTTGGCTTAATTTTTTTGTTCCCCTCTTTGCGTGGTTTCTTGCACCTTCCCCAGTTCCTTTGTTTAAATGCGTATTCTTTTCATTATTTGATGGGCTTTTTAGTTGCTGTTTTCGTTCATATATTTGTGTTAATCAGCATGGTGTTATTTTTCCTTCATAGATAGCGCTAGTTATTACACTATTCAAGGTAGGATTGATATATATACACACTTTGAATTAGATCCAATGCTTAATTTACATGCATATAACTGGTCTGTCTAGGTTATTGGCTTCTTCTGTGTGCCTTTGTTTTTGTTGAGTTCATGTTCATGTTAGTCTATTTTTGCATAGACTGCGTATGACCGGTTGTTTGAATGCTTCAAGGGATGCTCCTATTTATTAGGAAAATTGAGTACCATTGTATTTTTAAAAAAATATTTATATTTGACAGTTAGGCAAAAATCCGTTTTTCCTCCAAGGTAAAAAATGTGTAATTCTCTAATTCATCATTTTTTTTTTTATTTGGATCTCAAACGTAACTATGACCTTGGCAAACATAATCGATGGCGTTATATGATTTGAAAAGATTGAGCTGAATTAGGCCTTTGGAAACCCTGGACCGGCTGGGAAAGAAGCAGTAGCAGACCTCTTAACTGTTTTCGCCACTCGTTTACACAGCCGTGGACTGCATTTTATGTAAATCTTTTCTAGGTCATAATCGAGAAAAGAAAAGTGAAATGGGCACCTAAGAATGTCCCGGTACAGGTCAATTCTTTTAAAATTTAATATAATCTCTATTTACTGTAGAATTGCTAGTAGTAATAACATGACGACTGGTATGTATTTTGGTAATGTGTCCAGTAGAAGTAACTGTTATGCATATTCTACTTACAATTGTAAGCTATAATATTTATTTTCCCTCAACAATGCCTCTATTGTACTCTAAAACTGTTAAAATTGGTTATTGAAGCTAGATAAGGTGAGGTTTATATAGAACTTCGGCGTAAACAAAGCCTATGAATTTTGATGTTCAATTAGATTGAACTCTTTTGAGTTAGATTAGGTTGTTTATGTTATGATAGGATGGAAGTGGAGGAGAGAATTTGCCATCCTTTCATGCATTGTCCACATGATGTTTATATGCTATTTAACTTTAATGTAGTCTGCTCAAATAGCTCTTGTTAGGAAAACTCACAAAGGACTTCTACATAAGGTGACGAGAAAAGAAAAACATATGGAACATATGTGCTTCATTATAATTTTAGGGTTTCGTTTAACGCAAGGAAGGAAAATGTTGACTGAAAACTGTATTTGATCTTTTCAGAAAATTATATGAAAAATGAAGAAAAGATGTATTCCTAAAGTTAAAAAGTAAACATTAAAATTGACTGGATGGTTAAAAAAGTTTTATATATATATATATATATATATATATATATATATTTAAAATCAAGTATTTGACGAAATAATAATTTATGGTTGGAAATTCAACTAAAAGTTACTAAGTGCTAATTTTTTTAATAATTTTAGTGATACAAATTATTGGGAAAATGATCATATAAGACTCGTATTTTTTATATATATTTTGCTGACGATAAGACAATTCTTTTATAAGACGCGATATTTAATAAGTATCGTATTAAGATGGGGTTATTGTTAGTGCTTTATTGGGAGTGGGATATTGCAAGTCTTTGGTTATAAAGTTTTATTAAATTACTCCACAGATTAAAATGGTTAGAACAAAAAAGTTTTAATAACTCCTATTTTAAATTTTACAAAAGATGAATCGTTATTGGATAGGACTAGTGTATTTAAAAAAGTGCATGAAAATCAAATTTTTGGGTCAATCTATGTAGTTGAGAGGAATGAATATTTAACTTTGATAAGTAAAAAAGATGATATTTTAAATTTGATAAAAGGGTGGAAGATATCCAAGGGAAGTAATAATTGCGCAAAGAGTCTCCTCCACTTGTTATGGTCAATTAAGGTGAAGATGACTGAAAAAGTTGTAACATTTTATGAGCTTTTCAAGGATATTTTTTCTTTTAATTTGAAAGGAAGTTGAGGGCTGTATCTTCTTGCACCTTTTTTTTTTTCTTGCATCACCATAAAACTTATAAAACCTAAATTATCTTCTACGCCTCGTTTATTAAAGAAATTCCAGATTAAGTAATTTGAATAGTATTTTTGTTCTGAAAATATAGTAAAAAATATATATTTTCTGATGTACTAAAAACATATTCTGGAAAGTATATTTCAGTACATATTTTCATATCCAAAAATATGTAAATACTTTTCGAAATGTACATTCTAAATTGTATTCAAAAGATCATTTTTGTATTATGTATTCTGGAATCATGTTTCTAAATCTAATAATACTTTTGAATTACATATTCCAAAATTTACTTTCTGAATATATTTGAAACGTACATCCCAGAATATATATTTCCTGATTTAAAAATATGGAGGGATATGCAGGAAATACGAGCCGCGCTCATGGAAGAAAAAGGAAAAATAGTGGGAGATCAATCTTTTGGCGTTTTTAATATAATTAAAATGTCGGGTAAAATGGAGATATGAGATTTTACGCAACTGTAAGAAGAAAAACAAGGAGGTGCAAGAAGAAGCATGGGGTCACTTTCTCAGCCATTATATCAATGGTAATTACTTCCTGCACCCATCATTTCCTTCCTGCGCCGTAATATTTTTGGAATTTGCTTTTTGGAACTCAATAAACAATTCCGATTTTTTTTTTTTCTGAAATCAAACATCCCCTCTTTCACAGAAAGTATTTTCTGGAAGGTTTTGATGGGGTGAGAGGATAAATTTGATGAGGTGAGGAAGCAATTGCATGTTGAGGTAAAGAGCTTTGGTTATGTATAATGTTATTTTACTTTTGAAATTTTATTTATATTAATTATTATATAAATATAATATTTTATTATTAAAATATATTGTTAAAATGTTTGTTTTAAAAATAATTAAATATATTTTTAGTTGTTGGATTTGCTGTGAAATTAAAATTCATTTGTACTTAAAATTTTGATATTTTGATTTTAAACTTTAATAATAAATTAATATAGTCTTTTTAATTTAATTATATTAATTTTGTTTTACCGTTATACCATTTGATTTGATGGATTTTTATTTTCATTTTAAATTTAAAATGCTTTTGACATATAAAAAAATTTAATGAAAAAGATTATATTAATTTATTTTAAAAATTTAAATATTAAAATATATACAATTTTTAGACAAAAATTAATTTTAATTTTGTATTAAAATGTAAAAACGAAAACACACTTAACATTAAAATCCATTTGAATTCAAAACAGTTAGGAATTATCATTATATCTGAACGAAAAATAGAAAAAAAAAAACATATAATTCTTTCAAAGATAAATATACATAAAAAAATGAAAGTAAATTTTGATATGAAATTTTCAGGTGCCGGTTTTTTAATATACTAATAAACTTTTGTAAAGTCAATTTCCTGATAGTTCGTAAACTGGTTTAACTAGCTTATTGGTGGTATGATCATGTTTAATTTAATTAATTGTATTTTTTTTAGTATGATCATGGTTTAACTAGCTTAAAGTGGTTAAAATATTATTAAAAAAGTTATTAAAATATTATGAAATATTTTTTAACTGTCCACACTGCTGTATTATCTGTTAGAAAAAAACTGAATTAAAATATTATTTTTAATAAAAAGTGGAAAAAGGCCATTGGCATTGCACACGCAACGTAACATAACAGAAGTAATTAATATGAGTAACGTTGAAGAGATAAATATTAAATGCATGAAATGAGGTCTGGCATTAGCCGTCGCAAAAAAGAGGTTCGTGTTGCGGTGTCAATTGTCAAATCACACGGCTAAAACACTCACGCTACAGTTGACCTTCACCACACACTTTTCTATGCTTCCACTTCTATTCTATTAATTTTAGGTAAATCTTATTTTTATGATTATAAGAAGAGAAATGTATCTTTAAATTTTTTTTATAATATTTTATATCATTGTAATTGATTTGTTTTAAATATATAAATTAATAAAATAGTGATAATTATTAAAAAGTTGTTAAAATATTATGAAAAATGTTATATTATATTAAATTTAAATATTTCATAGCTAATTAATTTTTTTTGTTAAGTATATTTCATGGTTCCCTTTCATATATAAAGTTAGATGGGTACCCATCACTGATCTCATAATCCAATTTTTGTTTTTTTTCTTGTGTTCTATTACACGTAGTCTCTCCTTAGCTTTTGTTCTGCCACGATGCTTTGGATTTTCTGATCTCACGTGATTCTCATTTACTCTTCTTCATAAATGATTTTACATGCAATCTTTTGGGCTGGGCCTCTCAACGTTATTTGTATTTTCATAGATCTTCACAGTATCTCTTTTTCTTTTTTTAAGTCAATTTTATTGATTAAATACTCAATATTAAAACAATATTTTAAAATATAGATCTGAATTCTATTTAGTAATTGTTTTGGTTGGAAGGGTCCGAAGTGGATTGTCTTCTTACTTTCTTTTCTTTCTGATCACTTAGTAGTATGTTGTAATTTTTCGACATTTAAGTTAGATATGTTTATTAAGGAGATCTCGATATAATTTTAAAAAAATATATTTTTATTTAACTTTTGATCTCATATTTATAAGTTTTAAACTATCTAACCTATTAGCTATTCATTAATATAATATATTTTTAAATAATAAAACACAGAAAATCATTCACCATTCATTAATACCTAGTGTGTGACCGTGTAACTGATAGGTAATTCAATGATCGACGCCCCACATCACTCTGTATATAATACAGTAATGTCGTGGGATATTATATTAGTTTGATAAACTAAACACAATCCTGAATTGGCAAGTTAAAATGCAGTTTTATATTTATTAAAATGAAATTTGTATATAAAATTTAATCAATTGCATTGTATATATTTATTATGTGTTGGCTGTGGGTGAAGAAAAGATGTGCAGTAGGTAACGAAGTAAAGTTGGTCGTAAATTTGACATCTAACTTGGAATTTGAGTATCGAATCGAAAGTTATGACGTGGTTTATTTATGAAATAATGTTGTTGATCAATGACATGGGAATATCTGTCCTTTGAATTCTTCATTATTGTGACTGCAACATTTTCCGTATGCATGCTTCGCCTGTTCTGTACATCTGAACAGTGTTTTCAATTTTGTCTTGTTAACTTTTACTCCTCCTATAAATCTTGTGACAGGGAAAGCATGAAAATTTCACAAATCCTCACACATACTTCAAAAATATATCTTTGTCACCATCATTAGCATTAAACACACATACCACTTTTGGGGTTATCTTTGTTCTGGGTTGGGAGGGTTCAAAAGGAAAATTGCATTATAACCCATACTTCAAATTTATTTATTTCACCCAACAAGAAAAAAGAGAGGATATTTTGATGTTGGCATCTTTTCGTTTATCTTTTTGGTTTTTTGACGAAGACAATGAAAGGACGAAAGTGTTAAAGGGTGTGAATGAAATTACAGGAATGCAGCTGTGTGGCACAACCTACCAAGTCTACCACATTTGCTGCAAATTGAAAAGGTTGGTGAAAGTGAAATAAGAGAAATCAATTACGTAAAGCGTTTTGCAAAAGGGGTTGATGAGAGAAAGAGAATGTGTGTGAAGTGAAGGCTGAATTTATTTCTGATGGATTTCGTGATGATTTCGTTATAATAGCACAAAGAATAATTCCCACATATGTGCTCACGCACATATACATTTCCTAATTTTTCTTTTGAAGAATAATATTTTTACGATATTTTATTTACGATATTTTAATATTATTTACGTGTTATATTTTGTGATTAATCTAAAATTATTCTATAATCAATTATAATAATTATAAATAATCAACACAGATGAATTATAAAATAACACGTAAATAATATTAAAGTATTGTTAAAAAAAGTAATTGTAAAAATATAATTATCCTTTTCTTTTTCTTTCCCTGGCCAGGACACTTACCTTTCAAACCCAAATCATTCCCCTTTGAAAAATTGTCTCCGTGACCATGAAACCAAAATATGCATGCAAAACAATGTGAGGAAAAAACATTGTACGAGCATGGGAAATATGCAGTGCATACAACAAACACACCATTATTTCCTCATTCCTCGCAATAAAGCTTAACCTTAAATAAAAGGTGCAAAAGAGATGCTTTGACCAACCAAAATAACAATACATAGAAAACAACATAAATCGATCAATTATCAACTGTCCTGCAAGATTGCTGCCTGTTTCCGAATAGCATCGCAAAAGGATATATATTTTCTACTATTTATTACATAATAAAAATCAAATACTTATTTCACATTACACAATTATATCATTATTAACAAATAAACTTTTATGTTTAAGTAAATCTTTCAATACACTCTTTCGTATGCTATAAGACATTTAGAATAAAAGTAGTCTCTATTACGTTGGAATAGGTTTTTGATAATTCTACTAACATTTAAAAAAAATAGAACTTTAAAACTAATCAATCTTACAAAAATAAACGTTTAATATGAAATTTGTATTTATTTATATAAAGATAGATCTTTAAATATATTTTGGGATACAATAATAATTTTATTTATAGTATCTTAATAAGGTTAGTTGGATTTATACTCTTATTTCGGTTGTTATTATGTTACAAGACTACATATTAAGTGAATTTCACACTTGCACTATCAAAGATTTAAAGTTTACTTTGAATAATTTATTACAAAATTAAAATTAAAATATTTTTTTTTTTATGATAAGCTATAAATTTTTAAAATATAATCGAATGTAATATCACTATATAATTTTTTTAAACTTTAAAAGTTTTATAGAATATAATTTAAATTGAACAAAAGATTGGAGAAGTTTCATGTTATAACATAAAAAGAAGGAATTTAATTATGCTTATGTAGCACTTTCAATGAAATATAATCACATTCACTTATAATTAAACTCAAAGACATGTAATTGAAATGCAAATTTAAAATTAAAAAATTTGGAGCTAAAATTTGTTTTGGGGAGCTTCTGCTCATCATTCCTGGAATATTTGGGAGTTTATCAGAGACCTACTTTTCCACTTTTTGTCTAAAGTAGGTGTTGACTACACACACTGAGACAAACGGCAAAAGTAAAGAATTTTCCTGTTAATTCAGCGTTTTGGGATATCATCATAGCCGTCTATTTGAAGAACATGACTACTCACGAAAACCAAACTTTTTTCTTAAAACAATTCAAATTGGACACAACTACTGTATGGACAATTTTAAAACAGTTATTACAATTTATTTATTTTTTCTTTTATTTTATTTTAGATTTAATTATTAGAGAAAGGAAAAAAATATTAGTGATAAATTGTGGTTATAATTTAAATTTGATAATGTCACCAATATGAAAAATAAAAAAATCTATGATTGTTGCAGTCTAGATCATAATTCCATTTTTTTTCTTTCTCAATTTTCGTTTTATTCTGTATGATTCTATTATTGCAATTTATGTTTTACAATTGCTTCAATCAATTTTCATCTTCTCTATTTTTCTTTTCACCATCTGCAACTCTGTCTTCATATACAAACAAAAAAAACACAAAGATATGTCTTTTGGAAATAAATTAGTGAATTAGATGTTCTTGCGAAATTAATTAACAATAATAACGAGTTACTTTTGAAAAAAAAATATCGTTTTTACCTTCAAAAATCACCATACTAACATATAAATACATTTAAAAAAAAGTACAAGTAAAATTTTATTCGGTGGAAGGAATGAAAAATATAATTTCCTTTAAAAATGCTCTCATATATAGTACATTTTTTTGACGTATTTTTATTTTCTGTCGAATAATATATTAAATGTAACATTTTTTCTCCATTATTTTCCCCAAAAATAATTAAATATTTATTTTCTTTTGTTATTTTTTTATTCTCTTCAAAATAAAATTGGGTTTGTTTTCTTTATCACAAAACAAGTCTGGTTTTTAAACTTTTAACTTTACAGTGAGATGAACGATGAAGTTAATAAAGAAAATATATTATACTCTGATCATAACACCCAAGTAATTAAATATTTGCAATCTGTTTGGATAAAATTTGAAACATGAAAAGGGAAAGTAGGGTATAGTAAGGCATTGAGTTGTGAAATATTTAATCCGGTTTTGTGAAGTAAGAGATTGTATGTACAGTAAAGTAAGAATGGTAAATGTGTTTGTTTGTGAGTAGTTGTGGGAATTTTGACATTGAGAAGTGTGGAAGAAAGAAAGCTAAGGATGATAATGGAAAATATATTTTAACATCAATTTTTTTTTTACGTCATTTTGATATTGTATATATGTTAAAATATGATTAGACGATTTTAAATAAAAAAATATTTTGATTTTTTTTTTAAATATATTTTTATCTTAATCTTTTTTAATTTAAAATTGTTTAACTATATTTTGACATGTATACAATATCAAAATAGTATAAAAATTGATATTAAAATATCATTTTATAACGAAAATTTAGATTGGATGGCATAGTGAGCAAAAAGAAGTCAGATGAAATGACCCACCAAATAAACCTCTCCTTGTCCATATCCACAGTGGCCGATGGGTTGTTACCCATTCACCCTCTCTCTCTCTCACTCATATTATTAAAATATTATTATTATATTTTTTTTTTTCGTTCAAAGCTTTCCATCCAACAAAAAAGAAGAAAAAAAATTAAAAGTAAACTGGTGCATTTTTTGTTTACTAAAATAAAACAATTTTTGAGATTAGAGTTATTGTACTGTGTGAAGTGACTGCATGGGCAGATAGGTCCTTCCTGTCAAATCTATCTCTAGCTACGTTGTCTGTCACAGTAAAAGTTAAATTGGTAAATAAAAGGGTTTTGCTGTGAGTTTTTGGTTATCCAAGTTCTGAATTCTGAATTCTGAATCCTTTCCCATTTCACACTTCCCAGCCCACTCTAGTGCCCATTTCATGTCATGCTCACTAGATTCAGCTACATAGCTACCTTCTTACACGCTTTCAATTTTCCAACGCTCATACACACAGACACGCTCACAACCTCACCAAAATAGTTATATCTTCCCAACATTTACATTCCCACCTCTTTCCTTTTTCCCTTCACTATTCTCGAGATTCTCGCTATTGCATTATCGTCCGCCTTCATTCTGGGTTTAAGATAGGGTTTAACCAGGAACACTGGTAATATAGTAACTCGTAGAAACTAGAAAGAGCTTTTAAGAAACTAAGAAAAGAGAAAAAAATAAGAGAGAGAAAGAGAGAGATAGAGTTCTTGTGTGGAGGCAAACCAAAAGACTTGGTCTTTCTCATTGATATTTACACAGATCCCTATGGAATGAAGTGGGTGTTCCCCAATCTTCGCTTGCCGAGAATTCATTCCTTTTGCTTAGTTTAAAGAGACCCGTTTTGTTGCGTTCGTGAGAGAGACATATTTTTGGTGAGCTCGCATACGAGGAGGAGTTCGGTTGGTAGAGGAGAAAAATACTTTGCATAGTTGTAGCAAAACAACAAAACAACAGCCAAGTTTTCTTACGCAGCAGAGGAGGCACGAGTGTTTCATCGTTCAACACGATCATTATTTTATTTGCCAAGCAATGATTGCCTTGCATTCCTTCTTCACTGTGTAGCGACTCCAAACCTTTTCGGGTGACTAAAAAGAAAGAAAACAAAAGCAGGAAGATGAAGGGCATGGACGAGAGTAACACCGATGATGGAAGCAATCATAACTGGTTGGGGTTCTCTCTCTCACCCCACATGAACATGGAGGTTACTTCAGCAGCCACTATTCCCAACCCCACTGTTCCGACAACCTTCTACATGTCCTCCCCTCACATTTCCAGCTCAGGAATCTGCTACGGTGTCGGGGGAAATGGTAACTTCCATTCTCCTCTTACCGTTATGCCTATCAAGTCAGATGGGTCACTTTGTATCTTGGAAGCTCTCAATAGATCACAATCGCAAGGTTGGCTTTCTTTTTTTTTTTTATTTGTTTTTTTTTCTCCATAAGATAGTATTCTGTGAAGTTATTTTATTTTGTCATGTATGTTTCTCTTATAACTACTACCCTGTAACTTTGGTTGCATTATTGAAGTGATGGCACCGAATTCTACGCCTAAATTGGAGGACTTTCTTGGTGGTGCAACTATGGGAACTCACGAATATGGGAGTCACGAGAGAGGGGCAAATGCAATGGCTCTGAGTCTAGACAGCATCTACTATAGCACCCAAAATGCTCAGGCACAACCCAACAGAGACACTCTCTCAGAATCCTTCAGGCAACAAGGGCATATGAACGTCCAAACGCACCCTTATTACTCAGGACTTGGTTGCCACGGGATGTATCAAGCACAGATGGAGGATGAAGCAACGAAGGAAGCGCACGCATCAGTTTGCAGCTCCCTAATGCCTCAAATGACAGAAGATAGTTTGAAAAACTGGATGGCTTCAAGGGAATATTCAACTCATCAGCAGGTTTTGGAGCAGGAAATGAACTGTGGAATGGGGAATGAAGGAAGTGGCATGTCTCTTGGAACTGTGGGGTGTGGCGAGTTACAGTCACTGAGTTTATCGATGAGTCCTGGTTCTCAGTCTAGTTGCGTCACTGCACCTTCTGGGCCTGATTCTGTGGCTGTGGATGCAAAGAAGAGAGGGCATGTAAAGTTGGGTCAAAAGCAACCAGTGCATAGGAAATCTATTGACACATTTGGGCAGAGAACCTCTCAGTATAGAGGTGTCACAAGGTCAGTTTTGAATCTTTCTTCATTTGTGTAATTTCTTACCGAATTTGTTTTCTTTGTCTAGTCTGTTATTTTTTTATTTTTTTTATAATAACTATAGTTAATTGAATGCCTTCGATTGTTTTCCAATAGGCATAGATGGACTGGTAGGTATGAAGCGCATTTGTGGGATAATAGTTGCAAGAAGGAAGGGCAGACTAGGAAAGGAAGACAAGGTCAGTGAGAAATAAAGAATGGTAGTGGTTGACATTTTTATTATTTTTTTGGAAGTATTCTTCTCCATTAAAGTTTTTTGGTCCCTAATCTGACATGTACCCACTAACTTGTGCAATGTTTTGATCTTTGTCCCTCCTGACGATTAAATCGAATTTTGCATGTTGCAGTATATTTGGGTAACTCCTCATCCCCACTTAATTTTTTTTTTCCTTTTTAACACTCTTTCCACTGTTTCTAATTTTTACGTGGTCAAATTTGTTGTTGATCTTAGGGGGTTACGACATGGAAGAGAAAGCTGCAAGAGCCTATGATCTCGCGGCTCTTAAGTACTGGGGACCTTCCACGCATATAAATTTTTCGGTATATTTCGTTTTTTGAAACTGTTTTTGCTTCATTCGAATCTTTTGTTCCTTGGAATCCCACTCTCTTTTGGTTCGCTTTGGCAGATTGAAAATTACCATGTTGAACTCGAAGAAATGAAGAGCATGAGCAGGCAAGAATACGTTGCGCACTTAAGAAGGTATACACATCGAATAATGAACAATTATGTGGGAAAAAGCTACCAGTTATTATGTGATAATCATGATGACAGAATATTTCTTTGCTTTGCAGAAAAAGCAGTGGATTTTCAAGGGGTGCTTCAATATACCGAGGGGTCACAAGGTTCGTGTGGTTTTCTTGAACCCCACCCTCCTTTTTATTACTTCTGTTTGGAAAAATCAAGTTAAGTTTTCATCTTTTTGTGTTACTCAGGCACCACCAACATGGAAGATGGCAAGCAAGGATAGGTAGAGTTGCTGGGAACAAGGACCTATACCTTGGGACATTCAGTAAGTCCTAAATTACTGTCAATTCCTTATTAAAATGACTGTGTGATATTAACATTTGTATTAGATAGAATTAATGCTAAGTTACTGTGAGTAAGTCCTTTATTTGATATATGTTGCAATCTCTCTTTTCCCAAACACCAGTGACCATTAGTGCTTTTATAAGGCTGACCATACCCCAACTTTGAATGCAACGTGCCACCTTTTTTTAAGGCTGTTACTCTCGCTGATAAAAAATATGATGGAGAGGATAAAGGGTATCTTCACAAGAATACGTTTTAAGGAAAGCTGAAATTTTTGAAGTGCCCTTTTCATTTTAAAAGTTTTTAATTAAATGGGTGTTTATTTTTTGTTTCAGGCACACAGGAGGAAGCAGCAGAAGCATACGATGTAGCCGCAATCAAATTTCGCGGCGCAAATGCAGTCACGAACTTTGACATTTCAAGATACGATGTGGAGAGAATCATGGCGAGTATTAATCTTCTCGCCGGTGAGCTTGCAAGGAGAAATAAAGACAATGATCCAAGAAACGAGGGCAGGGAGTGCAGTATGAAAAACAATAACAAGGGTGTGATGACAAGTGAAAAGCAGGAGGAAATAGTTGAAGGTAGAAACAGCAATGAAAACGATCCAGAGTGGAAAATGGTTTTGTTTAATCAGGCTTCACAGCAGCAACAGTCAAATGGCAGTGAGGAAAAAATAATGAACTGCGGAAATTATAGAAACAGTGCATTCTCTGGGGCCCTACAAGATCTCATTGGGATTGATTCGGTGGAGGAGTGTAGCAAAATAGGAACTCATTTTTCAAACGCGTCCTCGCTGGTGACCAGTTTAAGCAGCTCAAGAGAGGCTAGTCCTGAGAAAACGGGTCCCTCGCTTCTGTTTCCAAAGCCCTCCATGGAAACAAAGATTGTGAACCCCATTAGTACTAGTGTTACATCTTGGTTACCCTCACCAACGGTTGAAATCAGGCCACCTCCTGCTATTTCTTTGTCTCACTTGCCAGTTTTTGCTGCTTGGACTGATACTTAAGAAAGATAGATCCTTTTCAGTTTTCACATTATGCACTGTTGCTGGCTAAATTGCACTCTTTCTTTTATCTCATTTTCTCTTTGTTTTATTTCATCGTCTAAATTCAGAGTCTTTTTTCTTTTTTTTTTTAGCATCTTAAAGTTTCTTAGACCAAACTGGTTATTTTGTCAGTTTTCTTACACTCCCATGTGTGGTTAATGTCCATCTAGCATTAAAGTAACATATGGGTGGAAAGATCAATTATATTTTAGCACGAATGTAAGGCATTAAAGTGGTAAGATAATATTTATCAAAAGCAAGAGAAATGAAGGAAAAAAAAAAAAAAACATACTTTAGCCATGTTACATCATGCATGCAGCAGTAATAGGGATGACAAGAAATGGGTGATGAAAGGAAGAGTGGATTTTGAGGTAACCCTTGGCGTTTCCACTGTGCGAAGACGTGAGTGGAGGAATTTGGGGAATTAATGGAAGGCATGTTGGGGCCACATATCTGTCATCTTTATGTAACAAGTTTAGCATGGGCTTTACATACATAACCTTTTGGCTATATGTTGGAATAGAAATTAATATTGATATTTGAGAGAAAGAATTAATTGAAAGGGCAACTAATGATTAAATTCCGTGAAATGATGTTTGGCAAAATGGAAGTGGCGTTGCATTATTGAACTTTCTTTTTGGAGTTGCATCTTCTCTTTTCTATAGGTCCTCTTAAGTACAAAATAAGCTCAATGCTTCCCAATAATGCAATCAGACCACTACTTTGACCACATTATCTCGTTTTGTTGCTAATGTGTTCCTCATTCTGGATAATACTATCATTGCACAAACCGTTCTTATCTCACCTTTCTTCAGAGCCACCTAATATTTCTCCATTTTGCTATTCAAAAAGAAAAGGTGATCATCATCGACTAGATTCTTGCATGAAAAGTTCTTGTAGGTTACATTCTCATAATTATACGGGCACACCACTATTTTTTTTTTATTATTATTATAAAGAAAAGGTTATATCTTTTTTCCTCATTCCAATTGCCGAAATCCAGAAGGATATTGAAACTAAAAGGGATTCCATGTTTTGATGTGATGCTTTGGAGCCTTAATACAAGTTGAGTCCATCTTGTTATGGAGTTTTTTCCCACGTGTGTTAGTCTCCCTCGTGTGTAAGTATTTGTGCTTGATTGCAATACTGTTCTTGATTCTTGACCATAACATGGAACGACAGCGAGGAATCAGTGCCGGGAAAGCTGGAAGTAGTTCAATCCTTAAGTTGGTAATAGCTGTTCCTTTGCATGGTCTTTGATGATGAGTTTATTAATCACAATTATTTTATAATCCGTCTTTAACAATAGAAAACGACAGCTTCTTGTGATTGATCTAAGATATGAGTTTAAGGAATCTGGTAGTGATTTGCTGTAATAATAGTTCTGTACATAAAATTAATTTCAGACATCGCATGTGACTTAAAGTATATCTGATATAATAAAAAAATATTATATTTTTTTGTCATCACAAAATTCACTTAAGTCATAGTTAAAAAACTGATAACAAAAAAAAAAAAACCGTAAAAAATAGTTAAATATTTAACAAGGGATAATAAAGAAGAAACAAACACATTATTAACCTGATTTAGCTCAAATATTAACGAATTTTATATAAGTCTATAACAGAAAATAACTATGAAAGAAAAAATACTACTCGGGGTTTCTGTCTCAATAAACCCTTTCACCCAACAAACTATATTTTAAGATGGATAATAATATTTAGACAACATTTTTTTTTTTACTTGAATATTGATTACGTGTCAATATGTAATTAGTAAAAATTTACTCCACAATAATGTTTATGATTATTATTATTGAGTATGGAGTAAATTTTTACTAATCACAGATTGACACGTAATCAATGTTCAAATGTCAAAAAAATATTGTCTAAATATCATTATACATATACACACGAACTCACAATTCTAAGTTTAAATATAATGTCTTATATCATAAATAGCTTTTACTAATAACTTCTAAACTAGTGGAAAAGTAACGTGATAAGATTTTAACATTGAATTCGAGATGACGAAAAAAGAAAAATACAACATGATATCCGCTGATTTTTCACCTGAAATTAAAATTTTTTGTTTATTTTTTAAAATTTTGATAATTTTAATTTTCAAACTTTCAAAATAATTAAAAATATTTTTTTAATTTAATTATATTAATTTTTTTATTAAATACATTTTAAATTAATATTTAAATTGTTTACTTATATTGACACATTATTTTTATAATGTTAATATAAAATATCGTTTAACAAATTAAAAAATTAACATTAATTATTAAAGTTTAAAAACTAAAGTATATCCAAATTTAACAAAAAAATAATTCAAAATTTATAAAACAAAAACAGATATAACCCTTTTTAAAAACAAATACACTAATACAATCAAATAAAAAAAAAAGATGATTATAATTTACTAGTCAGTCTTTAACTATCAAACTACTTAAAGGGAGATAAGAATTTTAACAAAAATTTATTGAATCAATTTTCACCATTCTTTTTGTTAAACCAAAATAATTATACTTTAGGAATTAGTTATAGTAATCTGAAATCATTTGTTGGTTTTACTATTAACTAAATGATTTGTTTGA
The DNA here is from genome assembly GCF_000741045.1 of Vigna radiata var. radiata. Classification (NCBI taxonomy): domain Eukaryota; kingdom Viridiplantae; phylum Streptophyta; class Magnoliopsida; order Fabales; family Fabaceae; genus Vigna; species Vigna radiata. The sequence goes on along the minus strand of NC_028355.1, from coordinate 20,997,430 downwards.
AAAATGGTGGAGCATGCCAAATAGTGGATTAGGTAAACAAAGTACACTGTTCTCATACCTTTGACAGAGTAAATAGGTAATTAAAACAAAAAATAATAAACATGGCACGTTTCATACATTGTTAGTCAAGCAATTCCTACAGTTTCAAATAATACTTCTTTGAGTCTCGTAATTGCATCCAGCAAATGTACAAGGACCATCATTAAATAATAACTTATGGTAGGGTGCCATCCATCAACATCACTAAATAATAATTTGCTTTTTTCCTAAGACAAAATGGATTTTATCACACTGTCTTTATTTAAAGTGTGATATATATATATATATATATATATATATATATATATATATATTTATTTTTTTATTTTTTCTTAGGAACTACAAAAGTGAGTTTTTCTTTACCTGAAAAAACCAAACAAATTTTCCTTCCCCCATTTATTAAATTTCCACCTCACCCATTCCCTCGATCGAACCAAAGGTATTGAGCAATTTTAGTCATACCTTGTTTTACTTGGCTTTTAGTAAACTCTGAATTTCTTTTACTAAATAAACAAATTATTTTATTTTAAAATTAACTTTACACCACTTTCATCAATTTAACGAATCTAACTAATTTTAAATATGATTAAGGTCCAAATTGTTTTTTTTTTTTTTTTGAGAGAGAAGAATAGTGTACTTGTACCTTTTCTCATTAATGAAGTATTTCAATGATTTAAAATTTGGGGTGTTTGTCGATTTGAGGTGTATAAAGATGTGTGGTAAAAAAGGGTATAATTAATTTCATCTTATCTTTTCTGTACCGAAATTAATGTGTGCGGAATAGAAAAGAGATCTTTGGTGTGAGAAAGGAAAAGCAAGAATGTCTAAAACTGATGCACAGGAAGAAGTAGATTGCACTAAAAGCAAAAGGCTAAACTAGAATAAGAATATTGATGGTCAAAAAGCTGGCTAGTGTTGTGTAAAAGAATGGAAAGTAAAAGATGTACCTCACTTGGAAAAAAAAAAAAAGTAAAGATCCACTTCAGTTTTTATTGTTTTTCTTTCTATCCATAGAAATTAGTCAACAAATATGATTACAGATCTAATTGTTGTGGACAGCTTAAACAAACAAACACGAAAAAAACCTTCACGTAGGACAAGTTTGGAAAAGTAATTGCGCATGAGCTTGATTATGGTGCCAGTTTATCAGAATTTGAAGAAAAATTCAGGATTATGTACGTCCATTGTTGCATTGAAGACATTGAAAGGACTTGACGATAGGATATGAAGTTAAAGAACATGAATGCGGTAGGTATGAATTCAAAATGAGTATAATTAAAGTTGAATAACAAGGCACACAGAAAAGAAAGATGAAGCTAGTTAGCACGTAGCATGTTTCATTTGAGACAAGGTAGGTCAAAACCAACGGTTCATCAGCTTCCCTTTCAGTTTAAGGTATTAATTCCTTATCCTTTTCTAATTTATCCTATAGTCAATAACATTTCCATGATTTAAGGCTGCTAGTTCTTCTGTGACATCCTTTCAATAAGCTGCACAATGTTATAAATTAATCTTATTATTAGTTCATTTTAAATTTTTAGTTAATTTTTAAAATATATTATTAAAAATATTATATCGACTAAAAATAAAATTAAATTATAATATATAAATAAGATTTCATTTATTTTATAATATTTCTTATTTCTTACTCATAAATGTTTACCAGGTGTAAGGCTCCAAAAATATAGATAGAGATATTGAAAACAGGTGCATGCATATATATTGTAACAGAGATGGTCCCCCAAACATGGTGTAGCCTTATCTTTTATTACAAGTTGATTGAAACACGAAATTAGATGTCGTATTCTTCAATAATAGGACTGTAGGGGGACCAAAATATAACGTTGTGAATGTTTTGTGGCATTACTGAAAGAGAGAGTATAATGTGTGTCTCCTGTGGACAAGCCATGTTTCTTCCAGGGAGGCCTATAATAATACTATGACACTGTTAGACTCACTGGCTCATTCTTCGAAACCTCTCATCTCCTCTCAATTTGGTCTCTTCTTTCTCATGTTTTACCCATGGCTCTCTGGAAATGGCAGCACACCATGAAAAATAGCTACGGTTTTTTCCATACATCAATCTGTTTCTTTTCACAATGTTTTTCTTGTACCATGTTTTGTCCAACAGGAGAATTCGGATCCTTGTGTTTTTTCTGAAATTAAATAACACATACCAAATAAGAACATAAGTACGCAAACAAAAGTGGAAAATCAAAAAAACAAAAACTGTGAAGTTAGATAGATATAGGGAATGACAGTAACAATTCCTTTTTAAGTCAAAACACCTTTTATTCTCCTTTAATATCTGTTTAAAATGAAAGTTCAATACAGAAATATTATGGTGGCAGTTATATTTTAAGGGTATTTAAAAAAAAATGAGTAAGTGATAATTTTTGTCAAATAATTTTCAATAAAAAAACCCACACTACTTTACATTTTAAGAAAAAGTAAACATATTTTAAAAGGTAATTAATTAGTTATTTCTTTATTTGTTCTATTACGATATCCTACTGTAAATTTAAGTTTTTTTACTTTATATGGTATATATATTTTTAATTCTGCAGTTAATATTATCGAAATTAGTTTTTATGGCAATAGCTAATTTTTTTTAATTATATTGATTTTTTTATTACCATAAAAAAATACTCACTTGTTAGACAGTTTATGATACTAGTATTAATAATTAAGGTGATGAAGAAGAGAAAAAGAAAACGCGGGAAACAATATATAGATGTCAACGTCAAGGATCTAAGTAAGAATCTTGTGCTACTGACACAGTTGCCTCGTGATCTCGTTATTGTTCGGGCATGGTTGTTGTTCCATGTACTATTTTTTAAAGAATATATTTTTATATTAGTGAAAAGGTATATATATATATAAAAAAAAAAAGCAATATAATATAAAAAGATGTTATTTGTCTTGAGAAAACAAAAGTGTAGTTACGAATAATCTGACTGTAATTTTACCAATTTTACACTCCTTAAACATGCTTTGAAAATAATATTTTCCTCTCAAGGTTTTACGTGGTTGCTAATTATTTATGCTAAGCATGCATATGATTTAAAAAATAATAAAAAGTTAGTTAAGAAGTCACTGTCTATAATTTATGTACCTAATGAGAATTGGCACCATAATTAGTGACATTATTTAATATTTTCAAAATGCTCAATATATTTTCGAAATTCAAAGGGTTTAGGTCACACCTATTAACTTTATGTACCTAAAAAAATGTTGAGATTTGGAGATAAACTTTTCTTTATGAAATGTGGCTGAAGATTTATTTATTTATTTGGTGTTGGAAGAAATTCTTAGATAACAAATAATCGTCAAATTTTTAAACTAATAGTGGGCCGACAAATGCGAAGCCCATAACTGTGTTAAACTCGAGAAGTTAAGTAATTGAAATGGAGTCCACTTAGAAATGGCCCAAAACCCAAATGTAAGCTTTTTTTGTAAAGCTTGGATTGACAAACCCCAAATATAGAGATGGCAATCGGGTAAGATTCACAAGTTTGCGTAAAGCTATTGTGTGGATTTGATTATTATATCACTATTGATCAAATAACTTTTTTTTTTCTCATCTCATTCTTATATGTAGTGGTGGATATGAAATCTTGTGGAGAACAATTATACTTACACGTCTACTTGTATTTGTTCCTTTATTGTTTTACATATCAATTAAATAATTTATTTAAAAAAATTAAAATGACAAGAAAGAAAATATGACCTTGTCAATTATTCAATGATACATTTTTTTTTTCAATGTCAAATATAAATAAAAAATTATAAATATATAAATATTAAAGAAAAGTATTAAATCATAAATAGATAAATAGATAAACAGCAACAAGAACGTGAAAGAGAGTTTAGAAGTTATGTTCCAAACTGATGCAAGTCAAATTGGTTAGTGTATATAAATAGGTCGAATTCTCATCTTATAAAATAAATTAATTTTGTGAAATTGAATTAGATTTAAAATATATTTTTTATAAAGAATAATTTAAAAGACTTGAAATTGAAGATTACATTCAAACATTAATCTCAACTCCAAAACTGAACAAAAAGAAATTAGTTTAGGTTTGGTTAAGTGAGAAGAGTGAGCTGAGTTTATCACGTTCCTTATCCGTTTCCAGTTTTTTGTGGTCTGGAAGATTCGCTTTCTTCCCTTTTTTTTCCTGAACATTATACTGTTAGAGCTGATCTTACTCTTTGAAGGAAGAAAAGTAATTAGCTATAGTGACTGACCAAAAGATTTTTATTCCTTTTGCTTTCTGTCAATGCCATAATACTATCCTTCTATCGCTTCTATAAAGCTGTCTAATTTTGTTCCTTGCCACAATATGAGTGTCTTGTTTTACTCTATATATCGTTCTCTGCCTCCTATAAAGCTGCCAAAATTTGTTCCTGTTTAGTCCTGCAAGATATCTCTCGTGTCTACGTAGTAGTCAAAATTCACTTACATACATTCGTAGTTACTTTCTTAGATCAAGGTGTTTGGTGGTCTTGAAAATGCACTGCTGTATCCAAGTGTTTCAGAAATTATAGTTGCAATACCAATGAAATATGAATTCAATCATATAAGGAATTGACATCACTCTCTACCAAAAACCTTAAAACAATGGGTTAATGGATCTTTCATCATTATATAGTAATCTACTTTCTTATTTCTATCCAACGTGGGACTTAGACTCCCACTTACATTCCCACCAGCTTATTACCAGAAACTTAATTCGAGATGATTGTGTTTGTCATGATTTCTAATATTGGAACGACGATTTCTGATATGTTAATTATATGCTGTTATTCGACTTCAGATCACGGGTAAAGCTCAATACTGGATGAGATTGTAAACCATGTGCACTCATTGCAATGCTTTAACGTCTGTTATATGTAAGTGAAGTTATTACAAATAGCAGCTTTTCTATATTTCCACCAAATGTAAGTGAAGTTCTTAACATATTAAGCTTTTTAGCTTCACTGAAATTTTAGTATAAAGATGGCATTTAACTACATTTTGAAAAAAAAACATAAATTTAAATAGATTAATAAAATATAATATATGTTCTGTTGTAAAAAAATAAATTGTTAAGTTGTAAATTTTTATTTCTTTATCAGTGTACCCGAATCTAACAGAGGCTTCAAGGCATGACCGTTGGATTCTAATCACTTCCCATCACAAGCCAACTATTGGATGTCATTGGATTCACCAAATAAAAAGTCATGCTGGTGATTCTATGAAACCTTACAAAATAAAACATTGTCTTTAAAAGAAAATAAAGTTTCGTTATGAGTGATATCTATTAAGGAAAGATATATTTTATATTGTCAATGATAGATTTACTAGTTGAAGGAACAGCAAAATCTAAGATAGTCCAAGCTTCGATCTCTATTGTACTAGTTGTCTCCTTTTACAAAAGCATTTTTTTCTATTTAAATTTGTCATGTTATGCTAATGTATAATAATATAGAAAAAAAAAATACTACCATCTTTAATTTATTGATAAATATTTCAAAAATTAACTTTTTTAGTGACTTTATATTTTTTTTCATTCATATTTATTTTAAGAAGATATTTTACATTTTTGTCTATATATTTTATATTTGATTTTTTTTATTCATATATATTTTGCTGTTCTATGATCGTAAAATTTATTTTACCTTATTATTTATTTATTTTATTTTTAAACTAATTTCCCTATGTTAATTTTTTATTCTTAATTTTATCTTTTATAACTTCTAATTAATTGATCATTTAATAGATTATTTAATAAATTATGAAAGAATAACTTATAATTAAAGTATAAATTCTTTTATACTATTTTTTTATTTTTTATTTTATTTTTTTATGATTTATAATTATTTGGTCAGTAACAAAATTAAATTTAGAAACATATTTTGTTTTTTAAAATAATATTATTTTAAAAAATAGTGTGTGTGTGTGTATATATATATATATATATATATATATATATATATATATATATATATATATATATATATATATTAATAATACAAAAAATTTAAACTATCGGATAAAAAATCATTTTTTTAAAAAGTTGTTTTATTATTTTTTTTAAAAGTTGGATTGAATCTATCCAACCTCATCAATCTAGTATAAACTAAAATTTATATTTGACAAATTAATCGAGTTCGTTGGATACTAGTTTTTCGGATTAGGTTAATTTGGACAGATTATTCAAATATTAAGTTATTTTAGAAAAAAGATAATAAATCTTTAATGTTAAAAGAATAACATGTGATTTTTAATAATTATTATTGTAATAAACTATAACTTTATATAATTTACTATTAAATTTTAATATATCAAAAAGAAAATTTAAATTTTTTTATATTTCTAAGAATTTATAAATATTAAAACATTATTTTTAGATTGGGTCATATTTTCACAAAATTCTAATCTATTGTACAAACTCAACTATACTTATTAATTTTATGTATTTAACATTACCTCTTCATTCAACACGATGTGGATTTTTTTTTTCTCAGACCAAATTTATGTCGACCCAACCTCTTTCGTTGGCTAACGATGGGCTACTTATATTCACTAAGTTTCAAATTACTTCAATTTTTTTCTTTTGTGTTACTCCCTACACCTTCCCAAGTGGAACCTTTACCTCCCCATTAATTTAATTTATTTTAAAAATATTTTACACCTCCCCACTATTTTCCTTATTCCAAAAAAACCCTACACCTCCCCAATATCCTTAACAATCTTTCTCTTTCTCTCTCTACATTAATGGAGCATTCCTTAACAATCTTACTCTTTCTATCTCTCTATATTAATGGAGCATTCACGTGTTTCAGATTTGAATTTGTAAGATATTACAAAATATAAAATTCAAAGAAAA
>NC_028355.1:20888411-20990205 GCF_000741045.1 Vigna radiata var. radiata | reverse complement strand
AAAATAAGATTGAATCAAACTTATTTAAGAAAATATATTCAAATTTAAGTCATGTAAATGCTCCATTAATGAGCCATGTAAATGCTCCATTAATGTAGAAAGAAAAAGAGAAAAATTGTTAAGGATAATGGGGAGGTGTAGGGTATTTTTGGAATAAAAGAAAATAATAAAGAGGTACAAAATATTTTTGAAATAAATTAAATTAATGGAAAGGTACAGGTCGCATTTGGGGAGGTGTAGAGACCAACACCTTTTTTTTTTTCCTGTTACCTGAATAAAGTAAGAAAAGCATGGATCAAACTGATTATGTAAGAACATACGTACCAGCAGCTATCATCTACACATCGATCTAATCTCTGCAACCATTTAATTCATAAATGACTCAGTCGGTGCAAACACGTCATTGAAATTTAAATTTCAACTTTTTTTTTGCTCAAATTTGAAATAAAATGGAGTGAAAAAATGTTTCGCATTGAAAATTCGATCCTCTGAGGATAAACAGGCATAGTCTGAAAATTAAAATAGGAATAAATTTCTTGGAAAAAGAATGTTTGAAATGAGTATACTTTTGGAAAAAAAAATCCCAAAAAGACAATGTGTTCATCTTTATGAGTAAGGAGGAAAGCCATTGAAATGATAGTCAACGCGAGGCCTGAGAAGGTTCACGAGTTCACGCAAGGTGTAAGTGAGAAATGGTCCAACATGATCGATTGAAAAGAATAAATTACTTGTGTCACAAATAGCATTTCCTTTATAAAGCAGAAGTTGCACGTAAATTTTGAAACAAAGTTCCATAACTCATTAATTGGGTGGGTGCTCTGTGCATATGCTGCATCAATCATTCATTTAATTAGGGAGGAGACAGCAATAATATACATACATATATATATATATATATATATATATATATATATATATATATATATATATATATATATATATATATATATATATATATATAGTAAGTAACTCATTCACCCTTTTTCTTTGCTACAATCTCCAAACCCAAACCAATTAACAATGATAAAGTGATAACTAGAAAAAGTAGTAGCAGCTTTTGGGTTAATTTGTATGATGAGAGTGACCATAAAGAGCACCTGAAGCCATCAAAGAATCAGAGGCAAATCATTTTAACACGCCTTTCATAATTTGGATTTCATAAATTAGTACTAATGAAATGTGAAGATTATTTTTATGCCATCCGTTTCAGGTTAGTTTAGACACGAGATTAAAAGTTATTATTACAAAGGTTGATCATTAATGAAATTAATTAGTTTCGTGTCAATAAAATCTGTCAAATGTTAGAAAATGTTAATGGAAAACAGGTGTGTGATACTTGAAGATTCTATTTTATACAAAAGAAACTTAAAAATCTACCAAAATCAGCTACGATGTATAAAAACGATTAAAAATGCAATTAAAGCAAATCCCGGGTTTGTAAAAGAAAAGGCTGAATAGTAGAAGGGCATCAAACACGACGAAAATGAATTGTCGGATGACAAAAGCGTCCAATTCTGAGTCCCGGTTTTAAGAAGCAAAAAGCAAAAGCAAACAAGAAAAAGCACAACTAATCCTTGTTCATGCTTATTATTTCTATGCAACAAGTACAACTGATTCCTTAATGAGCTTGTAAAAAAAATACGATATACGATAATAGGGAAAAGTTTGAATTTTTTTTTCCTGGTGTGGGAGGAAAAGTTCGGATATTTAGCTGGCATAATGCTGTCAAATAAGTACGAATGGAGTGGGGCCTCCAAACGCGCCACAGCTACCAACTTGATGCAGCCCATCAAATTCCCAGGTCAAACACCTTCGATTAGAACCACTGCTTTCAAATTTCATTCCAACGTTATCCACAACTTTAACTGTAAAAGCCCTATAAAAATTACCTTCACAAACAAATATTGTTCCAACAAGCATGGAATGAGTAAACGATAGAGCTCAAAGTTCTCTCAAATTGTAACTGCCAGTGCTGATGAACGGTTATGTTTATGATTAACTTGTAATAGTTGAGCTAAAACACTATGAAGAATCAAACAGAAGTTTTTTTATTATTATTATTATTGAAAACATTTGCAGATAACTTTAACTAAGATGTTTTAGTGTAAAAGTTACTGGACATATCCAGCTGGAGGGTCAATCAAACAAACTTCGACTGCACTGACATTTTTGTTTGTCATATTAAGCAACTATTTAAATTGATGAATAGAAAAGACATGAAAGTAAATAGGAAGTAACCATTGGTAATTGATTTATACGGAAAGAAAAAGAAAAAGTAGGGGTTATTAATGATAGTGGAAAAAAGCTGGTTTGGTCTCCAGAGTTGACACAAGACACAACAGAAGGGAATTCTATTGAGCCAAATTCTTGAAGAAGCTTGAATAGCGGAACCATATTGAAGAGGAACCTAGCCATTATAATGAGCCGAACGAAGGATCCACGTGGCGCTGTACTAACCTACCTGTTTTTCTAAGTACATGTTCGGGTTTTATTTCGGATTGCATTTATCGAACAGTGTTTCGGGCCGAAAAGGGCATTATCCCTTTGTAGCGGCACAGTTGTAATAAAAGTTGGAATCTTCAATTTAGGACAGAGCAGTGGGCAGCAGCGCTCACCAAACACAAAATGGGACAGACAGACTCTTCATCAAAGCAGTGTGGTGCACATCTAGTAATTTTTCCAGCTCAATGTTCAAAAGCGGTGAGAATAACAAACTATAGGCAAATTTTAAAGCGAGAGTAGAGGACCACCTTCAATTGCTACGAGCATCACATTCCAAGGGCCCCAGAAATCAAAACCCACTTCCTCTCTACCATCATCAAAGTTGACAAAAACCAAATTTAAATATTAAATTTGCATTTCCACATTGCAAGCGGTGGAGGAAGTAGCTGGAGACGTGAACTGGACGACTATGGCTGTGGATTTTTTTTTTTTTATGGAAAAAATAGAAAAGGTCCCAAATGATGTTTAAAGTTCGAAGTTTGAACCACAGATTTTCTTACAAAAGAATCCACATAAAATTACAAAAAAAAGAATCAAATAACAAAAGAAACAAGGCTAAACTTACACATTGAATTGGCCTCAACAGCAGCACCCATTTCCAAATTAAACCCTTTTCGGTCCATAATATAACACAATGATATCGTATTGGGTGTGGATTTGATTTACGAGCCCGGAGGGAGGAGCATGAGCAAGAAAAAGCAGCACTATGGGTCCTCTACACTCTCCGGTGCCCCCAAATACATTGCCTTCAGTAATTTCATAAGGCCTGGCTTCTTTCCCACCTTTTTGCTTTTCCGTCCATATAATTCTTGCATGTAAAAAAGTACACAGTCGTGTCAATTTTTTCGTTTTTTATCAGTCCACCTGTTCACCAATCAAGTCAAGACCAACCAAGAGGAATGATATTCCCTGGAATAACAAAAAGTAGAAATGGATCCCTTGTGCTGATAGGAGACTCCTTGCTGAGGCTGTTAGGAGTAGAAAGGCCAAAGCAAGTTCCTTCATATATATTCTGTTATGCTTTTTCTTCTTCTTAGAGGTCTTCTCCTCCTGCCTTTTAAGTTCCTCTTTTATTTCCTCAAGATCAGGTGCTGAGGACCCTCTTTGAAGCCTTGGTCCTTTCTCAATCAATGAAACCAAATCACCTTCAGAAGAACGACCAGATTTCTTAGTGACCACCCACTCGTATGCACTACCTAGCTGGAACAGGCCTGAGATCATGGCATTGAACTTGGTAACTGACATGGTGTTCTCAAATAGGAGATAAGGGACAATGAAGGGAAAGGACTTCGGAGCCGGAAGAATGTTGAGAAAGGACATGGCAGCAGGGATGTAACACACAACCCACGCAGGAAGCTCAGCCTCCGGCACGAACATTGTCATAGGTAGAATTATACAAAACAAGGTGAACGAATAGAATGGTAAGATCAGCTTTCTAAGAAGGAAGAAGAGAAATATCATGTTGAATTTCTTCCACACACTTATCTGCAAAAACATAATCGCAACAACACTACATAAGAACCACAACAACAGAAAGATTTGCCAAAGTATTACAACACGCATACATATGCATACCTTGGACTGAATAATATCAGGCAAACAAAGGCGGAACAACTGCATTGGCCCAGAATGCCATCTGTGCTGCTGTTTCCTGTAAGCTTCGTAAGATTCCGGTATCTCACATTGGCACTGAAAACGTTAACAAGAAGCAACATGAAATGATTTTGAGAATGAATTATTAGCAAAGACAAACTATTGAATCAACAATACTTAAAATGATACAGTGTGAATGGCAACTGACAAACCTCAACATCATTGAGGAAAATGAATTTCCAGCCATAAAGATGAGCTCGAACGGCAATGTCCATGTCCTCAACAGTAGTTCTCTCCAACCAACCACCAGATTCCTCCAAAGCCTTTATCCTCCAAACTCCAGCAGTTCCATTGAACCCAAAGAAGTTAAGGAAAACCCCATTCACTTGCTGCTCTACCTCAAAATGAAAAGACAGGTTAATGTACTGCAACCTCGTTAGGAGGTTCTCATCCTTGTTCACAAAGGACCATCTTGCTTGAACAAGCCCCAATTCATCATTATCCTGCACCACCCATACCAATCATGTCAAACAAATACATTTACCGTTTCATTGCCCTTCGAGCAACAGGACAATCTCATTGAAAGCAAATATCAGTTTTATATCTATATGCTATAACTCAACACTACAAAATAACAAACGACAATGAACAAATAACTAATTACCGACCTTAAAGTGAATAACCGTTTTTTTTAGAAAATCTGGAGTAGGCTGAAAATCTGCATCAAAAATTGCAACAAACTCATAATCTTTAACGTAGCTACAATTCATAGCGGATTTCAAATTCCCGGCCTTGTACCCATCTCTAATCACGCGATGCCGGTACAAAATGTTGGCACCCTCTTGTTGCCACTTATGAACCTCCTGCTTTATTAGCAACTGCGTCGTTGGGTCATCGGAATCATCCAAAACCTGAATCAACAACTTCCCCTTCGGCCAATCCAAATTACACACCGCACCAATCGATTGCTGATAAACCTAAACAAGTGCACACAGACAAGGGAAAAAAAAAACATAAACTAGATTGAAATAACGAATCTTAAATTAAACTTGCTGACAAGAAAATACAACGATAATTTTTCCCACAATTTCCCATTCAAACTTTATATTACCTCTTTCTCATTGCACATGGGGATCTGCACAAGAACCATTGGGAAAAAAGAAAAACCCTTGCTTTCTCCAGATTCAAGATCTACAATTGCATCCCCACTTTTAGGAACAGGCTTGATCTTCTTAAACCGGATCCAGAAACACCCCAAACACAGAGCAAGTCTATCCACACTCTGAATAAGGAAAAGCACGATGCACGCATTGGTTAGAAACTGCAGGGGAGGAGCGAGATACTCCACGCGAACAAAAACCCATCTCGCGTAGAACCAAACGAAGAAATCCTTGAGTCCAAAAGCGGGTACCCACAGAAAGTGCTCCAACTGAATCCTCGCCGCAACGAAATGCCACCCTTTGAAGTACGCAGCAACCTCGAAAAACAAGAGAAAAACGGAAAGCCACAGAAAAACCTTGATGCAGAAATAGAAACGCGTCTTCACGGTGGGGTTCTCCAGCTCTCTCCCGCCATCGGTGTCGGCATCGGTTTTTCCGGCGGCGACGCGGCGCTTCACGGCGGCGACGAGCCCCCACAATGCCGGCGCCAGGGAGGTCAGGCAACCGGCGGCGCGGTGTGCTTTGAGGAGAAGAACCCAGGTGAGTTGTTTCGCATTTTTGCCTCTTCCTTTTCCTTTGTCTCGTGAAACACCCGTAGGAGAAGTTGGTGTCATTAAGTCATCTTCTTCGGGACCTTCCAGTTCCACCATCGACCAATTTGGGTTCTCCATCTTCACCACCACAGGAGTTCCCCTGTGGGTGTCCTTCACCCCCCAATTGAACAACGGTGGTGCCATTTTCTTCTCTGATCTCACCAACCGATAACCAAAATTTATGTTAAATATAACAATGCCCCTTTCTCTATTTTTTTTTTTCTAATAATGATAAATCTAAAGGAGGAGAAAAAGAGTAGCAATGGTACACTCCTGAGAGTTTGATCTCATTGTCAAGAACCGAAATGAGTCTGAGAAATAATAACGGTGACAGACGCGTGGAAGAAGAAAGCAGAGCGAGGCTAAGCTATTGTGAAATTCGGAGAAAGCTTATAGGGTGAATGTTTTAGAAAGAGAAAAAACTGTGATTTGTTTAGAAGAGTAGTACAGAACAGACCCTCTCAACAACAATCAAAACAAACGGTGTCTTAAAAAGAAAAATTACGAGGGAGGAGGCGAGATTTTGGAAAATGAAAATTTGAAAATGGAAAGTGGGATTAGAAAGGGTAACAGCTCAACACGTTTATCTTTTGATTCCGAGAATATTTCTTTTTTCAATGAAAAAGAAATACCCATTCAACAAAAATATTACCCAGAAAACACCTTCACCCCTCAAAGTCTTCAAGCACAGTAAAAAAAACCCTCACATTTTGTTCTCCCAGCTATCCATTTAAATATAGCAAGAGAGCAATCATCCTGCATTTTAATCTCTTACAGGTGATGTTTAGGGAGACAATTTTTCCAACACTTGCTTATTTTACCTCATTAAACCACCCACTCCTTTTAATTTTCAATAAACATTCACAACAACCACACAACTAAAACCTTCCCATGTAATCTCTTCAGAAAATGCAATTTTAGAAAGAAAATATATTACAGAGGTAGGTAAAGATTTAAAGTTACAGAGTTATCCTTTGCATGACCAAATTGAAAGCTTCATCTCTCCCCCTTTCTCTTACTACTACCTGGCGCGTGAGGATTTTCTGAAGTGGTGATTAATCATTTAATTTTGTCTTTTACGGGTAAATTTTTTTAAACTGAAATATTATTATTATTATTATTATTTTAAGTCGAGAGATGTCGATAAGCTGAATTATTAACAGCCAAGCGCAAACCAACAGTGTAAAAAATCCAAAAGGTGTCTTTGGTTTTATTTTCTTACAATTAATAATTAATTACGGTGGTTTAATGTAATGTTTTTTCTTTCAAAGTATGCTGATTTTTATATTCCAGTGATGATTTCAGGTTTTCAGAAAATAATTTTTAGGTTTTGGTTGGTGGTAGAGAAATCATAGCCGTCCCGTTCATTTGTGAGCTGACCAGGTCCTGATTTCTCTCTGGAACACGAATCCCAAACACCAAAATGAGACATTTGTGATTATGAGTTGGGGGCAGTGTTGCACACGCCCTCGCCAAGACGCGTGGCCACTGATACACATTTCCTATGTTTGTTGCATAAATTTAAAAGCTAAATCCGCTGGCTCTTTGGTCATGCCACCAGCTTTCATGCGTTTTGATGGGATAGATTTAAGACACAAAATTAATAATAAAATATCTGTTGAAAAATATTACTCATCCCATATTATGATAAATGACATTATAATTTTTCAATAAAATAACACTTTTTACAAATTTTATATAAACTAAAGTTCAGTAAAATTTCTAAAATGTAAAAAATCAATCTTTGATAAAAAAAAATTAGTTGTTATGAATAAAATAAAAGAAATAAGTTTCACTCTATTAAAAACTAAGAAATGTAAATAATATATATTACAAGACAATGAAGAAAATACTTCTTTATTTAAAAATAATAGGAAGTGCGAGTGTTTTTCATTAAGGCTTTGTTCGTTTGTAATGATTTGAGGGACATGATTTGGGGGAGATGATTTGAATGGATTTGAGTAGATTTGAGGGTAATTTGTTTGTTGTTTTTTTGAGTAGATTTGTGGGTAATTGAGAGTGGATTTGGAAGTAAAGTTTGTGAGAATTAGTGTAAGATTTGATTGATATGACAAATTTTAAAAATTTGTTTAATTGGTAAAAATTGAAGATTACCAAAATACCTCTAGTTATTAAAGTAATATAAAATGATAATTGTTAAAATGTTATATTTAATTGTAAAAATGTTTGTAAAGAATAAAAAATTAAAAAAATATATTAAAATTAATTTTTAAAATGTAAAAAAANNNTAATTTAATAAATTAAAATAATTATTTTCAATAATTAAAATAATTATTTTTATAAGACAGTGTATTAAAGTTAAATTTTAATTTTGAACATTGTATTTTTTACATCATATTTTAATTCTTATAATAATTAAAATACTAATAATGTAATAATATTACTACACTATTTACAGTAAGTGCATTACATAATTTGCTGTCAAATTAATAAAATAGCAGGTCCATGTGTTGATGAGGAAACAGCTACACGCCTCTACAACATGCAATTGAAATTTTCCATTCTCTGAAAACTCTTATTGCACCAATCAATAGGGATTTGAATCTCAAAAGTCTATCTTCAATTTCACGGCTTTCAGTAATGCAGCGGCGAAAGTGAAGTGAAGGAGATGGATTTGGGGGTAGAAGAGGAGAAAGTGTGGTTTTGGGAGCAAGAGGTTGAAGAAGGGTAAATCAGAAATTACACCCTAAATCCCTGCAAATCTCTTCATTCTCGCGGGTGATGAAAAAGTGATACATCCCGCAAATCGCAGCAAATCGTTCCTTGCATTTCTTCTGAAGCGAACACAACAATCATCGCATTTCTTCACTCACAAATACACGTGAACAGTGAAATCAGCGAAAACGAACACAGCATAAAAGATGGAGATAAATATTTATTTTAAAAACTAAAAAAGTTCAGCATTATTTTGTATAACTTCGAGAAAATAATTATAATTTATAATATCTTAGAGAAAACATGATTTTATTATTTTATTTTATTGAGTTAAAATTTGATTATTATAATTTTATTATTTTACATATTAAGGCTTATACTAATATCAAATTTAATATATTATTTTTATATTATTAGTAAAAGAATTGAGATATTACTTAAAAATTTGAAATTATTTAAAAATTTTAAATTTAAGACAACAAAATTGGAAATTATAAAAGAAACAAATGAAACTAAAAGAATAATTATTTTACGAATAATTATAGACTAAATGCTTAAAATCCTTATTATGATTGGACTTAGTTTAGAAAAGTATCAAGTTTATAGTAAATGTCATACGTTCGTCTTCATGTTAATACAAATATATTAAATATTTTTTTTTCTATATTTGACAAATTTATAATGTATTTATTTTCAAGGTTTAAGATTTTTATCAGTAAAATATTTTTTTTATTTTAATAAAATATTTATAATTTTTTACTTTGTAACAAAATATCAAAAAGACAAGATAAAATTATGTATGCATAATAATTAAAAATTAAAAATGAATTACAAAAATTTTAAAAATAATTTTTTTCATCTTAAACATTAAAATAATGTTAAATAAAAATAAAAATAATGAAAATGGTCTTTTTTTATATATATCTCATGTTCCTAGTTATTATTGTATAATTATTTTATTAAATCTCAAATATTGAATTAACATGTAACTGACTTTTTAAACACATTCAGTTACAATTAAATATTATATTATTCTGTTAAATATTCTTCAATCTTATAAATAACGGATTTAAGGTATATAAATTTATAATAAATTGGATTCATTTATTATTTACTCATAAATTTTAAATTATTTGTAAATTTATTTATTTAAAATTTTAATATTATAAATAAATAAGTAAAATTAATAATTAATATTATATAGTAATTTGTTTTGTATTTTTATATTTTTAATTATATTTGAAATTTAACTTTTTGGATTGTATTGATTTTTTTTATTTATTGTATTTGAATTGAATTTTATTTATTTTTAAATTAAAAAATGTTATTTTTTTAAGTGAAAATTTTGAAAATTGTAATTAAATAAGTAAGTTAATTAATCTCTTAGATTCCTTGATATGTGAATCAGGTTGATGAGTAAGGCTGAAATAGATGACACCTTTCAAAAAGCAATAAAAACAATCTTTTAAAATAAAATTCTCTTTCCATTTATTTAAAAAATTGAAACTCTTTTTTGATCTAGTTTGTTTATTTATTTCTCAAATCAAAATCCCAATTTTTTTTTCTACCCATTTTATTTTCAATTTTAGTTTTTCAGACAAGTACACAACGATTTTATTTAAATTATAACTCTTTCAAAACTTATTTTTAATTCATTTTAAATATTTCTTAACCAATTATTTTTAAATTGAGTATCTCTTCACAGTATATTTTTAACAATAAAATCTTTGATTTTATTTTTTAAATTCAAGATCTCTTAAAAATAAATTTTACAATCAAAAGCTTATTTTTGAGATCTTGTTTCTCTTCTACGGTTTCTCGATGCTGAAAATCTTCTTTTTAACATTTTTATGTAAATTGATGTAAATGGTTCATTGAATATTATAATTTTTTTAATTTAATGAAAATCGTGAATGAAGTAAGTTTTCAATCTCTCTTGTTTGAAAGTTCAAAATGGGTTACTTTTACCGCAACAAAAAAAACTACTTTGGTACTCACTGGTTTTTCAACTTTTACATGCTATTTTTGTGTATCAACGCTGTTTGGATAATGATTGAGAAATATTGTCCATACTTCCAATCCAATCGCAATGCTGTTCTACTGGAATGAATTTCAAAAACGTGAAACAATTATAATTAATAGATTAATTATAGGTGACAAATGTAATTGGTAAAATTAATTAAGAGATTAAATTAAGAATGATAAATAAATCATAGGCCGTAATTAAAAATTAATACACTATACTCATCTTGTGAGGCCTTGCTCGCTATTTTGTTTGGAATTTTATCATAAATAACATATATAATAATTCCATGAGTATTTGAAGAAAGAGACAGATACTTTTTAGTAGATTATTCACTATAAGCGAATGTATTAAATTTTATAAATTGAATGTGATTATTAAAAAGAAAAATATTTATAAATGAAGATGATTAAAATTTATCACAAGAGATAGTGAACTAAGTAGAAAGAAAACATAAATTTAATGATAAATAAAAGAAATGAATATAAAAGAGAATGAAAAAAATATACTAAATTATTGAAAAATAATGATTAAAAATGTTGTAGTATATAATGACCTTTAGATGGAGTTTAATGAGTTGATAAGATCTTGTTATTTTAATATTAAGAATTAAAGGTATAAATGGTATAAATGGAAAGTTTATAAAGAGCCTTATTATTTAAATCATCTATTTTTTTAAATTTCGTTTTTTACGTTTTTTATATCTTATTTGTTAGTTTATTTTCGTTGAGTTATCTGTTTGACGATCATGAAATACTTAAGTAATTACGATGACAAGACCTCCATTTCCAATTGATCAACTCTTTCAAAAGAGTAAGTAAATTTATATTATTTTTCCTTCGTTTGACCGTTTTTGAGACGCATGCAATTTTAATTCTTTCGCATGTCTCATTCAACATTTCTTTTCAGTTTCTTGTCGATCAGTGATTCTTTTAGCGTACACTAATCATAATTCAGTGTTTTGTAGGAATCAATAGAATTGTTTGACCTGTATAAGGATTGTTTTATCCTCTAAAAGTTGTATGAGCTCCTAAAAGGTAAGGGAAGCTAACAAATACCTTTTAAGTTATTTTTAGAGATCATATAGCTTGTGTTCTTGTTTGAAATGTAGTGAAATTCATGTTTAATTAATGAATTATTGATGATGTGCGCTGGTTTTGTTGTTGGATGAACTGTGAATGAAAATTTGGTTATTGATATGATAATATATTAGCTTATTTGCGTTATTTCTTAATGAATTTTGGGTGATAAGTGTTGTCTGGTGGATTAATTGGCTGGTGAATTGTACCTTGATATAATAAAACACTTGAGTTGCAGATTTATGGGATTTTTTAGTTGAGTTTTGATGAACTTTGATTTACGGGTAGTTTTTTTAATAGTTATTAGTGGATTGAATTTTTGGTTTTGGAATGGTGAGACTTGTAAATTTGATGTTTTGTGTTTGCTTTGAGGTCATTTCGTACTTAGTTGACTACTTGGTACCCTGGGAATCTGGTTGAAAGCATGAGAAAACTGATAAATGAGTTTGGAGTTGTAAGTTTACCAGTTGAATCTTGTTTCTGTTGGGTCTATCAATGAGGAGGTTCACCGGGGAGATACAAACACCAATGAGATATGAGCCCGACTACATAAGGAATTGACACCACTCTCTACCCAAAACCTTAAGGCAATGAGTCAACGAGTCTTTCACCTTTATATAGTGCTCTACTTTCTCATTTATATCCAATGTGAGACTTAGACTCACACTTGGATTCCCAACAATCTCCCCCTCAAGGGCGAGTCCCTTCCACATTGGTACACTCCCCTTCCAACGGAAGCATTCCCATCCAACCACAATCACGAGTAGCCCTTCGTACCGCTGCCGTTCATCTTAACGGGACACGCTTACCTGGAACTCTTTGCCAGGAAGACTTTCGATATAGGGACCATTGTACTCGTCTGAGTCGGTCACCAAGACAAACCATCGGCTCTGATACCACTATTGGGTCTATCAAGGAGGAGGTTCACCGGGGAGATACAAACACCAATGAGATATGAGTCCGACTATATAAGGAATTGACACCACTCTCTGCCCAAAACCTTAAGGCAATGGGTTAATGGGTCTTTCACGTTTATATAGTGCTCTACTTTCTCATTTCTATCCAATGTGGGACTTGGACTCACACTTGGATTCCCAACAATTTCCTGACCAAATAATTAAATTGGTGTCCAATTTAAGTTATAAACTTGTTTTTGAATCAACTCTAGTGTTTATGATGTCATTTTAGTCATTTGGACGGTCTTAGGTGCAACCAATTCAGGAAAATCCTGTTGTTGTAAAAAATTGACAAGAATAATCAATTATCTAACTTGATAATAGATTATTTCAATTAGAATTTCATCATTTCTTCAAAGTTCTCTGGAATAATAAGTTATCTTACATGATAATCAATTATTTCAATCAAAATGTCTTATTTTTTTTGCATAAAATTTATTTGGAACAATCGATTATTAAGTGCAATAATCGATTACCCTAAAAAAAAATGGCGAGAGAGGTGTTGGGTGGGTGTCCTATGTGTTGTATTGGTTTTTACTTTTTTTTTTCTTTTAGTTTTTGGTGAGTTTGAGTTGCCTTAATGCTTTGATACTCATTGTGAAGTCTGAATTGATTTATTATATGGATTGTAAACACGGTTATGTATGGTGTGAAGAGAATTCCAATGAGAAGTTCTTATTAGTTGTTTTAAGTAGTGTATATATTGATATAAGGTTTCAATTTTGGAGGTTATCTTAATGCTCCAATAACTATCTTAATTAGAGAATGATGAGTTATATTGCGAGGAGCAACAAGAGGTCTTAGTCTATAGTTTCATGTTCTTTTGACCATAGGTGATAGACAAATTAAACTTGTGTGATAGTTTAAGTGGATAAACTTTTTCATCACTAGAGGTACATGACCCGTCATAATCCCATATTAATACATGTATCTAAATGTTCAGGTCTAATTCTTATTTATATGTTTAAGTTTTACTTAATGTGAGATTAAATTGTGATATTATGACTCTTTTGGCAAGTATGGTTAATTTTTGATAAGTTAGCTTATTATTTTGTTTTATGTGTATGTTACTTGTCTATTTTTTGAAATTATCACTTTTTATTAGTGTGAATAGAGAATAAATTTTTTGTGGAGCATGTTGGATAATGAAAATCCTGACTTATAAATAATCTAGTTATTTTTAAAAAACTTGTAGTTTGTATTCTTAATTTAATGCTTCTGATGTATAAGTTTTAAGTTATAGTTATATTATGATAATTGTAATGATAATTTATAAGTCTCTTCATATTAATGTTTTTATTTATTAAATGTGTAATGCTTCAATGACAATTATTTAAAACTATTAACAATAAATGTTGCACAGTAACTTTTAATATATATAAATATAATAATAAGGATTAGTATTAAATGAAGAAAGTAACAGTGTTCATAATTAAAATTAATTAATTCAGTTTTTGTTATCTTTAAAACACTCTTAAATTTAGACAATACTTAAAAATAATATATATATATATATATATATATATATATATATATATATATATATATATATATATTATTTTATGAAATCAATAACTTCAAGTCAATTTAACTAGTTTTATAAATTGAGTAATTTTGTTTATATTAGTCCACAGACAAAGCATTTTTTTTTGCATAAACAATAAACTAGATTATTAAATATATACCAGTCATTACTAATTTTTCTTTAGAAAAAATTTAAAAGTATGATTGAGTCTCATAAAATTTACAATTTAATGTAAAAATTGTCTTAAAATTACTTTTTTATTATAGCTTATAGAGAAAATGAATTGGTTAGATTAAATGCACCACCCTTCACATATATTCAGTGAACTGATAATTTATCCTCATTTTTTATATACTATATTGAAAATTGAAAATTCAAAAGGAAGAAAAAAACAAACAAAAAACAGTGGTGGTGAGTAAGACTTGCGTGAGCTATGTCCAGTGCTAATACCGAGGGGGTGCAAATTACTGTGAAAAATGCTTTTTTCGAATTTTCTTCTTCAGTTACAGCTAGAGGATCTATGCCATGGCCACCACCCTGCCTACGTATAAAAGCCTCGTTCCTTCCTGAAACTTCTCTCGCTTCTCTTAAGTAACGCACGCAAACACGCTTTTTCTCGATATCCTCGTTGTGGCCAGCGAGTTACAGAGAGAAACTAGAGCGAGAACACCGCACCGTCGGCTCACTGAGGTTCTTCCAAATGTTGGACACCTACGTGTTTGGATGGATCATATGTGCCGCGCTGAGAGCATTTGCGATTCGCAATTTCGTTTTCGCGGGGAAGAAATGTCGCGCTTCGTTGGAGACCGATGCCGCTATGTGCGCCGAAAACATCACCACTGCCGCCGGAGAATGCAGATCGTCAAAGCGCGACGGCGAAGTTGACGTCGTAATTGTCGGAGCTGGTGTCGCCGGCTCCGCTCTAGCTTACACTCTCGGCAAGGTATTTTGAATTTGACGTCTCCTTTAATGTCTTTCTATTTCGATGCCTGTTTCTCTTTGTTTATGTCTTACTCTTGTGTTTTGTCCAAAACCGGGCGAAAAATGCGTTGTTGTTTCTTTAATAATGATTGTTCGATTGGTTGTTGCCAGTAAGGATGCGCATTAGATTAAGCTTCGCTTGCATGTAGTTATAGCGCTATAGAGACAGAGATTATCAGAGGAAGGAGCAATGCTAGTGATTGTAGGAAGTTGCTCTAGAGTTCTTGCTTTTGAGATTTGAGAAAAAAAGATGTTACGAATATTGTTTTCTTAATTGCTTGAGCGATTTGAAGTGTCTGATTTTATCGATCATCACGTGTGTTGAAGAAACACTACGCTAATCCGTTGGTAGGTGATCGATCCGCACCTGAAGACTTTGAAAGTCGAACACTCGGCTTCGATTTTTTTCTTCTTCTAAGCAGCTGAAGATGTGACAGTTTGATTTCGGATGAACAAGACTTTAGGTACTTCATTTTTTTTTATCTATTTATTTTAAATAAAATATTCAACGACAAGCAGTGAGGTACATGTTTTGAAGATTTTGTTGGTTTTTAACTTTAAGATCACGGTACAACATAATTTCATCAATACCTCCATGAATAAACAGTTCGATTTTAGAGGTATTTACAGACAGAAAAGAATGGATTATTTAATATTACTTTATCCTGCGTCCAATTTAAACGTGTGGCCAGAAATTTTCACTTTTATTGACGGAGATTCTTTATTTATGCTTAGTGATGTTGTTTATATTGGTTGATTGTAGTTGTTAGATGGTATAGCAATATGTGCTTTAGGACTAGGAGTTATGCGGTCCAGCTGGTTCTATCCTTCTCTGTGTCCTTTTTCTTGGGTTTTTTTGGCTTGGTATAAAAGAAAAAGACGCCAAAGAGAGAGAGCTGGTAAATACGATAAATAATTTGATAAAAAATGAAGACGGAGATAAGAAGGAAACTATAATGGAAGAGAGACTGAATGTATGAATATTTTCTAGTAATTTTTGCACTGGCATTTGATCAGTATGAATGCAGAAATATTTTTGGGGCTTTTTAAGTACTGTTTTCTCAAATAGATTCACAATTAACTTTTGATAGCATAATTATCATCTAATGTAGGATGGACGTCAAGTACTTGTCATTTGAGTGAACCAGACAGAATTGTTGGAGAGTTGCTACAGCCTGGAGGTTATCTCAAGTTAATTGAGTTGAGACTTGAAGGTAGTGCTAACTTAACTTTATGGACATTCGACATATAATAGTCCTACTGTGATTAATCGCGAGTGCTAGAAATAAATAATACACATATTTGTTTGGTCATTTTGACTATGGCTTGTGCAAAGTGTAGAATGACCACTGATTCCCTATTACTGCAGGTTGTGTGGATAAAATTGATGCTCAACAAGTATTTGGTTATGCTCTTTTCAAGGATGGGGAAACACATAAGACTCTCTTATCCGTTGGAAAAGTTTCACTCAGATGTTGCCGGCAGAAGCTTTCACACTGGACGTTTTATTCAGAGGATGAGAGAGAAGGCTGCCTCCTCTCCCAAGTATTTGGTTTCTTCCTTTACTTTGCAGTTCTTGGTTTTCTTATAAAAATTGAGTTGCTACGGTGTTGTACCTATGTACTACACAGGATTTAATTTTTGAGTAGCACATCATTTTACCTGATTTTTCAAACTCTCTCATCGATGCCATTTGATCTGACTTGGCTTGATATACTAATCATGTTACTTAGGTTTGAAGTTCTGTATCCAATCAGGTTATCTCCTTATGTTCCAATCATCCAGACAGCTATATAGCTATAAGTGGTCACTATTTTTAGCCAATATAATTCAGAAATCATATTTAACAATTGAAAAATAGACCTACCATTCTAGACTTGAACTGCAGGTACTTTCTTGTTCACACACACGTACATGCATATTTATTTATTCACTTAATTATTTTTTCATTTAGCTGTGTAACACTGGAGCAAGGAACAGTTTCTTCCCTACTCGAAGAGAAGGGGGTAATTAAAGGCGTGCAGTACAAAACCAAGGATAGTCAAGAATTATCAGTTTGCGCACCCTTTTTCATTGTTTGTGATGGCTGTTTTTCAAACTTGTGTCATTCTCTTTATAATCCTAAGGTGACAATACAGCTTATTAAGCTTAAACACATGATTTAGTTTCCAGAGTCAAATAAAATTTGGTTTATCTCTGAAGTATCAGCCTTTCATACCAGGAATTAACATTTTGATATTATTCATTTGGAGAGTTCCCCCTTTTCTCAGTTAGATGTTAACGTTTGCTTAGTGTATTCCTGATTACGATGCTTTGTTTATAGGTAGATGTGCCCTCTTGTTTTGTAGGCCTAGTTTTGGAGAATTGTGAACTTCCTTGTGCAAATCATGGCCATGTCATACTGGGAGAACCTTCGCCAGTTCTGTTCTATCCAATAAGTAGTACAGAAATTCGCTGTCTAGTTGATGTTCCTGGTCAGAAAGTTCCGTCTATTTCCAATGGTGAAATGGCTAAGTATTTGAAGACGGTGATCGCTCCACAGGTACCTATATCTAGAGGTTCTACAAATTTTGGCAGATTTATTTCAACGGGAGCAGGAATTTCTTTCGCATTCTCAGTTAATAGTGTTGGATAATGATAAGGGAAAATTGAATGCAGGTTCCTCATGAGCTTCATGGCGCATTCATAACTGCAGTGGACAAAGGCAGCATCAGGACAATGCCAAACAGAAGCATGCCAGCAACTCCTCATCCTACTCTGGGAGCCCTGCTGATGGGAGATGCATTCAACATGCACCATCCTCTAACGAGGGGTGGCTTGACTGTGGTATTATCCGATATAGTAGTGCTTCGAAATCTTCTCAGGCCTTTGCGTGATCTGAACGATGCACCCAACCTTTGCAAATACCTTGAATCCTTTTATACCTTGCGAAAAGTAATGTGCACTATAACATCGATTCACTGAATTGAGGCAACCACCTATTCTTTTTCCCAAACGGAACACAAAAAACACAAATATGTTAGTCTAGCTATCTTCATCTTTCAATTTGCAGCCTGTGGCGTCCTCTATAAATACGCTGGCAGAAGCTCTTTATAAGGTTTTTTGTGCATCACCTGATCCAGCGAGGAAGGAAATGCGTCAAGCTTGCTTCGATTATCTTAGTCTTGGAGGTCAATTCTCGGAAGGACCAATATCTCTGCTTTCGGGGTTAAATTCTCGGCCCTTGACCCTGGTTCTCCATTTCTTTGCTGTTGGTGTCGGCCGTTTATTGATACCGTTTTCTTCACCTAAACGGATATGGATTGAAATTCCATTAATTTCTGTAAATAGCAAAATTTGTGTATTCATTGTTCTTTTATCTGGAAAACTAGTTGAAAAACTCCCTTTAATCTAACTGCATCCGGAATCATCATGCCAATAATCAAGGCAGACGGAGTCTGTCAGATGATCTTCCCTTCAACCGTTCCAGCTTATTACCGAAATCCCCCAGCTGCTTAAACACGAATTCTGCGACGTCTTCACGAACCAATCAATATGAGCTGCCGATATTTTTATTCTTTAGAAATCTTCCGTATTCAATTGGGAAATTTGAAAGCAATCCTGATTTAGCGTGAGTTCTCTATAGAATCAATTTGGAATTAATAAGTGATCTTTTTAATATTTGTTAACTAGTTACTGTTTATATTTTAAAGCGCCTCATGGATCCTGAGGAAATATAATTTAAAACTTGCGAAAGCTGAAACTTTAGCAGCGTAACACTTGCAGTTCTGACATGCATGATCAACATACTGTTAAACTCAAGTACCAACCTGACAAAATGTAAGCTAAAGAAAAAGTAGGTATTGAATAAGAAACCATTGTTTAGCTAATTCACTTTGCAAATCACCTCAAATTTAGCTCATCTGCTCCAAATTGATGCAGATTTTGAAGTATATAATATAATAGTGAATGACCAAAATAAGATTTCAACACGTGTCAAGTATATAAAGGGACGCTATTAAACATTTTAAACAATGGAAGAAATAGCATGTCCAACACTTCATGGGACAATATTTAAACTTCAGAAGCATTTGGATCGAGGGTCCCAGGGTTCGGCACTCGGCGAAGACATTGCCGCTCAATCAAGGCTTGGCGAGGACATTGCTACTCAATCACGTCACGCTACCACTGATTCAATACTTTGTACAAGACAAACAAGTTATGCAAGTCTGTTAAACAAGCGTTACACTCTATTTGTTAAAAGGAGGAAAACATAACTGAACATCATCAGTACAAAGCACAAAATGCGGAGCTAAAATTCTAAGTTTGTTAGAATTGCACCTCAGACATGATATCCAGCTTCATTATTTTTCCTTTAACACCATCAGTAAAATATTTTTCTGCAATTACCAAATGTAATCTCTAATCACGAAGCTAACAGGGATCAGTTTTTTAAATAGCAAACCACTTTTTAAGTTGCTACGAGGTAGACAGTCTAATTGATAATTAGTTTACAAAAAACTATAAAGTTAGCAATTAAAATCAAGACTCCAAAACGATAAAACTTGGCCTTGTTAAAATAGGATGATGAATGGGTCGTCAAACCAAGTGGTAGTGATGTGACTAAACATTATATGAAGCATCACTGATTGACCGGGATACTGCATGGAATGTGTGCTATGCATAGTAGTAATAATAATGCACATACACTTTGGTTACTTTGAAGGGCTCCAATTGCTTACATGAAGTGAATTAATGGCCTAGCAGAACCCCCTCGAATCTAATGAGACCACATTACAGGAGCATTAAATGTGGTTGGAATGCTAAATATTCAATACATAACCTTATACTTGATTTTGAAAAAAAAAAAAACACCATTATCTAATTCTCTAGTAATTGCAGAAAATTTAATCACATAGCAACTATATTTTAGCCGGATGATATGTCAATGAAGTAATGAGGAACTTTAGTAATCCTTTTCGAATACCTCGCATCCTTTCGGGTCCCAGGATAGTTTAACAGATTTAGTTTCTTCTTTCCTTTTTTATGGCCTCGTATGAAGTCATCACTTCCTTGAACTTCGCCTCAGCAGCCTCTGTGACATTTCCACACACACGGATATGTTATTTAATAATAATAATAAATATTATGGCTTGAGACAACAAGATCGTATGCTCTGATAAATCAATACTTACCAATATTATCCTGGTTTTGATCAGGATGATACTCCTTTGCCTTAGTTCTAAATGCTGTCTGCAAAGATAAGAGGATATAAATGAAACGAAGACAGAATATCAAAATACTGTAGATAATACAGGGCAGTGCCAACAATGGCAACATATTTAGCAAAAATTAAAACACACTATACTTATGACAATTTCGTAACTAAATATAGAATACTATGGTTTCATGGCAGGGTCTTTAATTTTTCTGAAGCAATAAGCACAAATCATAAATGACACCACGGCATCGTTTCTATGTTCTAGTCACATGTTACATACCATAGAATCTGAAAGTAAAATAAGACAAGCACGTTTTTCTATAAAATCATAGTAAAACAGTAAAAGTAATATGCAAGGTATTGCGACAAAAAGATTAGTTACCTTAATCTCAGCATCCGAATACGGCGTTTTTCTAAACCTGAGGTTCATGAAAACAACAATTCAATGACTAATCATGAATTTAAAACAAGCACGCTACCTTGTTATGTAAATATTGACACACTTGTACATGATCTTTTAATATTTACAAAGTTGTACATTTACATTTAAAGCAAAAATATGGAAACACCATTGCAACTAGTTGCGAAATTACAAATTAATAACAGAGGTGGCTTTGTTGAATAATAAGAAGAATACGGTCAAATGGCAGAATCATTATAGAAATACCATTCCTTCTCCCAGAGCATGACGCTCCTCAAAAGATTCAATCTATTGCAGAATGATTCCGAATTCCTATTCTAGAATACCCGATTCACCACCCCAAAATCTCTCCGAGAACTACCTATGCAACTATTCAGTTAACAACCTCTCCTTCACATGGAATAGTCTCTTCCTCCTTTAGTAAACTCTCCATTCAGTGGGTTTCTTGTCAGGTCTGGAAAATTATCCAATTGGGCCTGCTCCTCCTGATCTACCAGTATGACCAGCGGCATCACAAGTTGCTTGCATGTTGCAATTCTTAGTATGTGTCAAAATCATATACTTGATTCTTGTTTAGCTTTGTAATTAAACGCTGGTAAACATTGTTGTCAAAATCAATATCTTAAAGATAGGGAGGGATTGACAGATAGAATATCCCAGGGTTGTAAGATCCTAACAACAATGCAAAAAAAAAAAAAAAAACTTAAGCAACATGTACATGTGCATTAAATAGCATAAATAAAGAAAATAACCTTCAAATCCAATCACAGAATGTGAATTAAACTTAAAACTAAAAGTTCAAAAGCCTAAAGATCCCATTTAATTCATAATTAGGCATAAGTTATAAACACAATTTTAATATAGAAGATAGATTTCAAACCATGTTCTCTTGAAATAGAGCAGAGCAAGTAGCAAAGAGACAAAAAGAAGGACAAAAGAAAGGCACGAGGGAATTCGGGCGCTGGTCATGTGACTAGGAAAGAGCTTTGAAATATACAAAATGGAGTGAAAATTGGATGAAAGGTTCAATTTTTCATATCAGGTCCCAAAATCTGGCCTGGAATTCCACTAGAAATAGGGCTGGCCATCACACAATTGTACAGACAAGTTTGTGATCCTCACTGTTATCTCACGGAGTCAAAATCCAGTGACCGATTCACCTTGTATCTGGCTCCAAAGATCACAGGATCATGTTCGCAATCTTAATTGTGATGTTAACAAAAATGTTTCTTAAAGAGAGATTGTTTGTTGAATTCTGTGGTTGTATTTTATAAGGGACCCGTATAATATTTCTTCTTATCACACATTTTGTTCCCCTAAAATCAATTCTCACTTGTTTCTTTTTCTGTTATTTCTATAGTACGAATAGCTATATTACTTCCACAAGTGATGCAAGCAAAACCATGATATTTACCCCGAAACCAGATATTAAATGGACCAGTTATTCAACATTTTGAGTACCTGTCAAGACCCAAAATTGAGTAGTGATGTGATAATGCATAGTTTCCAGTCTCTCTTGGAGTTTCTCGATAATTGGTCCTCCGATCTCTAAAGGATGTATCAGTCTTCCAGTACCAATCATCTCTCTGGTAATGCTGATGATATGCACCATGACCGTTTTCCCTCCAGCTCTCGTAGCTTCTTTTATACTTGTTCCTTTCTCTGTTAAACACGCTTTGCATACGCCTTATTCGTTCCTACAAAAGGGCATATGGACAATCGTGAAGTGGTACAACTTAAAAAACATTTTACAAGGATTAAAGTGTGATTGGGGATTATCACGTCATTTATAGGGCCTCGATCTTTAATAATAAGTTATATGTTTCTCAGGAAAATACTCTCTACTATTTCATATTTGATTTGATTCCATTATGTCTCACGTTAGAATTTCAAATTCGACTAGGATTTTATATTTCAGTAAGATTTATGTAGTATTTTTTTATCATCTTTGACTTTAAACACGTTATCAGTGCCTTATACCATTTAGACTGTTCATCATAGTTATAACAATGAGATTATTTTTTCCTCAAAAACTCATTAAGTGTGAGTTCTTTGCCCTACAGAATTACTCTAGTCAGCCTTTGTTGAATCCCATCAGCTTAGGTTTATTGTTGTACATTACTTTGGCTTAAGCTAAGGTGCCTACAAGCATTCATGCAATCTAAGCTTTGCATTTCTTTATGGCTCATTATGAAGCATTAAAAATGATTTTTTCCAAAATAGTGACTCAGCCTTCTGAAAAAAATGTAGCACAGCACCGCATTCCATCTCAAATTTGAAAAATGCAATGCAAGGTTCATATCGAAAACAATAAGAACAAAAGTATACAAGTAGCGAGCATAGCAACAAAAACTCACCACTCTTTCCATCTCCTCCTCGTACTCCTCTTGCATTCGCTTATTGTGCCTCCTCCAAGCCTCTTCTTGAAATGATGTTCGGAACGACCCACCTCTCTGTCCTTTATGTGACTGTGTCCTCGTTAGCTACAGCAAGAATGAACATGTTCAAAACAATACACCATCAGTTTCACCGAGAATCGAATCATCAAATTACAAGATACTTACCATAAACTGTGAAATAATACTAGCTGACAGAAAAGGGATAAATACAAGGTCTCGTGTATCGAATGCATGTACAGGTCAAAAGACTAACAAACTTGCTTACCGACTCATATGTCTCTAACTAATTGATACACGATATTAATCGAGAAGAGAAAAGCCAACACCGTCCAGGTCTCAGACATGCAAATCATCCGAATAACATAACAAAGAAAAACATATCCTAACAATTTTCGTACATCATACAAAAAAGTAAAACCGTCAATTACTAATAGGATCGCTCTAACAGATTTCTATGCGTTTAGCTCGTAACAATTTTTATTTCACTTTCCATACCTGAACATAGCACCAATCAACACTCCTCCGCAGCGGACCGACCTACAAATTTGAAAGCAATTCTAATATTCAAAAGCTAAATTAAATATAAATCCGTATCTGTAATCCTCTCGAGCAAAACCTAAGATCGATTGAGAAAAACAAATTGAAGAAAAAGAATCACCGCAAAGGTAGTGAAGGTGGCGCCAATTAAGCCAAAGAGTAAAGCTCCCCAAATCCTCGCGTCTTTGTCTTTATCGTTCTCCGGGTCCTCCTTCATTGCAACACAGATAGCATTCGACGATTT
The DNA here is from genome assembly GCF_000741045.1 of Vigna radiata var. radiata. Classification (NCBI taxonomy): domain Eukaryota; kingdom Viridiplantae; phylum Streptophyta; class Magnoliopsida; order Fabales; family Fabaceae; genus Vigna; species Vigna radiata. The sequence continues at coordinate 20,966,316 of NC_028355.1, read as the reverse complement.
CTATCACCACCGATTCCACGATTAAATAAACACACACCACATCCTTTGCAGCACTTTTCCTATCTTCGCTTTATTCGCAACTCCCCATTCGAAGTCGTTGCCAATTCACAAACACTCTCTGGTAAGATTTATATTTGTTAATTAATAGTAATAAAATTGGGGTTAGTTATTACTATTACCGAGCCATAGGAAATTAAACATTTCTTATATTGGGCCGGTTTGAATAATAAAGAAAGTGGGCCACTAGGAAGCCCATTATGAACCCATACCGTTGGATATTGTTTTCAGACCAACCAACCGACACTTGGTAAAACATAGCAACAGGAATATTAGTTACATTCCCACGAACCCAGTCTCTGTTTTTGTCCATTTTTTTTCTTTCTTTATCAATGCGCGTTGTGGAGGACAGACAGAATGCACAAAGTTCAGATCTAAGCTCTAATACCAATTTCATAGAGAAGTTTCAGTAGCGCTGTTTTTGCTGGTAAGTACTAAGCAGAGAACATTGTTCGGATCCGTGTCCATCAATTATCTGAATAACCTTTAATATTTTTCTGTTTTTGTTTTGATGTATCTGCTACGTTTCCTTGCTTCCAACGGTCTAGTTCTTAGAATTATAGTATTGGATGCGTTGGAGAAACGAAATGTTCAAAATAAAGTAAATTACTCATATTAGCTTTTGATGTTTAGATAGTGCGAATTATAAGATATGTGTGGTTATTTAACTCAGTGATCCATTTATTGAGATGTTCGTGCTTATTAATCTTGCAGAGTACTATATAACATTAACATCGTCGTGGTCATAACATAAACAATTGAATGATGTCGCGGAGACCTGTGAATCTGTCTCGGCGATTTGGAGACAGCGGAGGTGGATTGTTTTCATCGTCGAAATCAAAGACTTCGCCAGCTTTGTCGGTTGGGCTCATAATTGTGGTAATGTATAGATTCAGATTATTATAAACACATGGAGCTTACTTGTGCGGTTTTATTATATGGAGGAGATTTCTGATCACTTTTAGGTTGGTAACTTCTGTAGGGAGGACTGTTTCTCATTGGCTATGTTTACAAGGGCTCAGGTTTGATTCTAATTGTTTCTTACTTAAATTCACATGCTGTGATTTTATTCCTGTTTTACGTGCGTGCATTTATTTATTTTTCCTCCCTGTTGCTTTTTATAGGTGGATTTGGCAGCCGTTTGGAGTCTTTCAGCAGGCTTCAAGGTACCTTTCCTCCCTGTTGCTATACTTTCTATTTTTTTAAGGCATTATACATATGAAGGTGGTATTTTGTTGGTATTGCATTAATTGTGCCGTGTTTATTTATTTATTTTTTAATTGGCGATTCTCCTTGTGGTTACTTCTTGATTGTGAGAAGTTTTATAACTCTTTTGTTGAGGAAAAATCCATGTCTCACTACCTTGATGGAAAAATTTGACGAGGGCATTATAAAGGTCACCAGTGAAGTTAGGGGAACAGATTAAATGAGTTTTATTCTTGTGAAAAGGGTGAGAAGGAAGAACATTGGAAGATGTTGTTAAGACAGATATGATGAATATTGTTTTTGAGAATTTGCTCTGTAGCAGAGTTTAATGATGGTGTCATTTGATTCATGTAGCCAACTAATGAGATTATGCTTTTGTTATCGTTGATTTATTAGCCTTTTGTAAGCTCAAAAACACAAGTAGCTGTTGTGCAGTTACTTGGTTTTATATTTTCTTGTTTCAGGAAAGCAATATCCTGCCACTGGTTATGTACCCCTTATTATCTTTTTGATTGTAACTAAAATAGTCTAGTTAGTTTTGTACTGGCCGTGCATTATGGCTATCTTCTGACTTGCGTAAATAGGATAAATGATATTGCACAAAATGAATGGACCGTTATATGTTTTTCCTACTGTGCCATTCACTGTCTTACTTCAGTGTTTTGCATCTTGTTAAGGAGCCTGGTTTTAAACTAATGGTGCTGTTCTGTGAGGAAAGACCAGTTTTTTGGTACTTCTGCAGTTCATAGACTAGTTCAGTAACATTCACTACACTGATTTCACGTGTATGGGAAATATCCACCTCATGATAAATGTTTCTGGAAATAGAGTTCAGTTTTTGGAGTTGTTCAATAAATTGTGGTCTTGCTCTTAACTAAGAGCCATAACTTAGTTGCATCTCTATGAATTTTTTTTTTTTAATCATTTGAACATACAGATACTTACTTGGAATTTGTTTAACTTCCAAATGTACTGTAATAACATGCAGATCTTCCAAATGCAGGTGATTCTTTGTGTACTGGAGAGGTCCCACGAGCAATTCCCATTTTGAAGAAAGCATATGGTGATAGCTTACACAAAGTTTTGCATGTTGGCCCTGATACTTGCTATGTGGTCTCTAATTTGCTAAAAGAGGAGGAAACTGAAGCCTGGGGTATAGAACCTTATGATATAGAGGATGCTGATGCTAATTGCAAAGCACTTATTCGCAAAGGCATTGTTCGTATGGCTGATATCAAGTTTCCTCTTCCATACAGGCCAAAAGCTTTCTCTCTTGTAATCATTTCCGATGCCCTTGATTTCTTATCTCCCAGATACCTTAACAAAACTCTTCCGGATTTGGCAAGGGTATCAACTGATGGAATAGTGATCTTTACTGGTAAGTGCACTTAAATTAGTGCCTAATCTCGTCTATATAAAAAAAAAATCATTGAAAGGAGAGTCATGTAATCTAACAATAATTCATGTAGTTGTATTATAGTAGCAAAATCACTAGAAGGAAATGAAAGTAGGGTAACGTTTCCAGGATTGCTATAGTTCGTAAGCTATATAGGAATTAACTTTTTGGTGTGTTGTATACAATGGCGACAAGTATGACATTTGTGTATTGAGAGGAATTGTTTTTTAACCATACACTTAACTTCTCTTTCACTGGATTTAAAATGGATCTGAGGCATTCTTTGGTTGAAGCTTTTTCTTGTGTTGGTTCTGATAGGTTGAAAGGTTATCCCAATAATCTTTTGAACCTCTGTCTGGCGTATTAGCATCTGATGATTTTTTGTGTAAATGTAGGTTTTCCAGATAATAAAAAGGCTAAGGGTGCAGACGTTTCTAAATATGGAAAAACGGTAACTATATTTTACCTTGAATAATCATATTTTTATTATCATTGCTTCATTATTATTGTGTGTAACATATATAGATAATAAGGAGGCAATGATAGTATGTGTGTGTGTGTATATATAAACAAACAACATGACAGAAAAATAATTTACGGATTTGCCTTGCTTCAGGCTAAGATGAGGAGTTCATCCTGGTGGGTCCGGTATTTCCTTCAGATTAACTTAGAGGAGAATGATGCTGCTTCCAAGAAGTTTGCACAGGCTTCAACTAAGAGTTCATATATTCCAAATTGCCAGATATTCCACTTGAAGTCTCTCAATTGACTTTCACGATGATTACATTTGAATTATTGAAGCTCCCAATGGTTGTTACCCGTGAGTTTCATCTAAAACGCTTTTTTTCTATAAAAGGTAATTTAATTTATCAATTTTTAATTAATTTCTTAGTTGAATAGGTGACCTTAAATGCAATGGCAGTGATTATTGTACTTTAAAGGAACGTTACTATTTCATTGAGATATAGATTGAATCTGGTTACATTGCTTTTTCTCTAGCTATATTATTTATAAACCATTCCTCTTATGAAATTAGGTATAGTCAAACCGCCAGTTTCTATGTATTAGATCAGAATGATACGTAAATGATATTTAAATACTGTAAAAAAAATGTTATCTAAGTATCATTATCCAGATCAAAATGAAGTTGTTTCTCTTTCTGTTCTTGAATCCTGTTCTGTCTGTATTCTAGTAATGAAAATATGTCATATCCTGTACTGTATTCTGTAAGATGTTATCTTCCCAGTATCTGTGTATCAGTTACAGTTACAATTTTTCTAAATCCAAATATATAAATTGCTCTTATGATTTTCATGAGTCAACAATTGTATGACTAAATGTGATGAATGTTGAATTATTGGATTATTTATCCAGTGGTATCGATTCTATCATACCATCATGCATAAAAGGTTTTATTTTTTGTGCCTCTGTTTTCTTATAAATGCTTTTCGCATTAGATTTCTTTTCAACTGGAAAAGTAATAATTTGCACATATACAAGGTGAAGTAAATTAAAACGTCTAAATCCCGTTGTTGAATTATGAAATAAGCATAATATAACTTTATCTTGACTATTATGTGTCAATGATAAATAAATTTCAGATAACTATTCTACCCTTGCAAGGATTTTTTATTTTTTGGATATTTTTTTTAAATAATTATTGAAATAATTTAGTTTTTTTAAAAAAACTATAGATGTAAAGTCGTGTTTTAAAATACTATTTTGATAAAGCCATAACTTCTAATAAATTAATGAGTTTTAAAAGATGAGTTTATTTTTATTAAGGCTTAAACCATCCATTGGTCCTAATATTTGTGTGAAAATCTCAATTCGGTCCTCAAGTTTTGAACTGTCTCAATTGGGTCATAATTTTTGTAAAAATGCACATGTTTTACCCCTACTGTTAACTGATCTCAAACGACATTAAGTTTAGCTGATGTGGTATGCTGACGTGTTGGCTTAATCCCTTCTTGGTCCTTGTATTTGTGTGAAAATCTTAGTTCGGTCCTCAAGTTTTGAACTGTCTCAATTGGGTCATAATTTTTGTAAAAATGCATACATTTTACCCCAATCGTTAACTGATCTCAAACGACGTTAAGTTTAGCTGACGTGGTAGCCAGAGGACATGATGACGTGTATTATTTAATTATGTGAATTATTTTTTAAAATAAGCAGTGTTTCACGTGGCATAATGCCTATTATTTAGTTTTTATTCACGTGGCTCAAAAAATAGTCACTGGAAAGCGCGTAACCAGTGCAATCAGTCTCATAGCCTTTTCTGCAAATGAACCAACTTGGTAACTTATAGGTTCATCACCAGCCTTTAAGCTATTTATTCCACTGATAGCAGAAGATAATTGTTGCACAGTGAGATTAGTTAGCGATCGGGGTAAAATGTGTGCATTTTTACAAAAATTATGACTCAATTGAGACAGTTCAAAACTTGAGGACCGAACTGAGATTTTCACATAAATACGAGGACCAAGAAGGGATTAAGCCAACACGTCAGCATACCACGTCAACTAAACTTAACGTCTTTTGATATCAGTTAACGGTTGGGTAAAACATGTGCATTTTTACAAAAATTATGACCCAATTGAGACAGTTCAAAACTTGAGGAAATATTCAGACCAAGGGAAGGTTTAAGCTTTTTTTTAAAATAAAAAAGTTAAGTGAAGACGTGCGAATTTATTATTTTTCATAAGTAATGTTTATCAGATTTAAAGTTTATAAATTTGTTATTCAACTTAATTTTAGTGAAATGTAATAAATAGGGTGTTCAATTACTCTGTCAACATCTTAAAAATATAATTAGATCGAAAGACATTAAATATTGAATGGAATTTCTTCAAGCAAGCAAATTAGATCATAATATTTAACCTTTTTTTAAAAAGAAAAGAAAAGAAAAAATGTGGAATCACAAAAAACGTTCAAGTATTCCCTTAATTATAAATGCTTTGTTAATTTAATTCTTGAAATAATGAAATATTTTGTCATATTTAATATGTGAATTTTTTTCATTACATTTTATTATTATTATATTTTTTAAATATTTCATCTTCAAAATATTCTTTTAAAGACTAATTTAACATTAAATTGATGAGAAATTTATTATTAAATCATAATATTAAATTTAAATTTAAATTTTCAAGTATCGAAAAATTAAGTTATATTTTTAATTATTTCAATAAGTAAATGTACAGTTTCAATACATTGAATAATTGAGATGATCATTAGGCATTTAGCCATCCATTTTTCAACGGGATGGGTTAAAGGGAGTAAAATCACAACTATCTATTTCTCCTTCCTCCATTAGAAAAATGATACCTAATCAAAATAAGGTTATATATTTTAGAAAAGTAACATTGTCTTTCCTATATTATTTTGAAGTGTCATTTTTCTAGTGGAAGAATTATGGACAACGAAACTAGATTTTCCACATTTTTAACAAAAGAAAAAACATCTCCCTCAATCTAACTTAGTCAAAGGCTCCCTAGGTTGCTTAGGTGGGAATCTTTTCCAACATCAAAGTATTTTACTTTTTACCACCAATAAATGAACAATATACATAAAAGTTATTAAGAGATATTTGCCAAACTTTTGAAAAAAAAAATAAGTTTTATTTTGTTTTTATTAAAATAAAGTTAAAGGTGTAAGATGGTGTTGAAAAATGTGAGTTTAAATTTTATATTTAATAGAAATCAAAAAGTTGAATATTATATGAAAAAGTTGAATATTATATAATGATAATACCCATTAATCTATTTCAGAACCTTAATGATAACTTTGTTTGTGTATAACATTATACAAAAATATGTTATTATTATTTGTCCTAATTTATTGATGGTGAAATTATTAATAAGTTTATTTTTACGGATTATCGATAATATAATATTTATGGATAATTTGTTTGTTTGTAAAATTTATTAATGATTTTATAAAATTCTTTCTTAATTATCGACAACATATGCTTATTAAGATTATATTACCGATAGAATAATGACTTTAGATAATAATCGAAAGATACTTCTATTGATAATGGAATGATGATTCGTCAGTAAATTAAAAAAAAATGTCAACAATTTTTTATAAAAAGGATAGATCAATTATACACTGTTATATATATATATATATATATATATATATATATATATATATATATATATATATATATATATATATATATATATATATATGTGTGTGTGTGTTTGTATGTATGTGTTGTTCTAATATTTATTATTTTATTTTCTCATAACAAATAAATATGTTAAAAGTAATTTAAGTTATTCTTGAAGAATAATAAATAAATAAATAATTTATCATATTGTAATTAGAAGTATGACTTCGAAAATTTAAATGCGCTCAGCATGGTAAAACTCGTTTATTACGAGTTTATAAAATTAAATATAATCTTTCTAATATAAAATTAAATTAAATTTTAAACGAGTATATATCTATATTATTTTGATATGATAAATTTTGCATTATAATTATTCTCGCCTCCCTACTTGTGCATAAAAAATAAATTTAGAAATATCATTTTAAAAAAATGGAACGTTAAATTACTCAAATCTATTATCAATTGTGATTTACAACCTTTCCTAATAAAAGTTGAAATACTATAATATTGTTGACAAATGTAGTTTAGAAGTATCTTCTTCGACACAAGTTTGAAAAAAATATAAAATTGAAATGTATCACTCTTTTTCTCCTTTCCATACTCATGTCTTCATCATGTTTCTTTATACTTTCTCCATCTAGATTGACTTTAACTCTTTTAATAACCATGATTGTTGTAATGAAATGATTCAAAGTGCAATCATAAATATATTTCACAATTTAATCATTAATATAAATCCATTATTTTACCTTTACTTTAACAATGTATTTTGACTACTGTCCATACCTGTACTTTTGAGATTGTGTAAATAATACGGAATTTTAAAGTATAAAAGTAATTTAATATAATGCTATGGTATAAAAAATTTATTACACAGTATCACTTTTTACTGAATTATTTAATTTAATGTAAAATTTGAGGCAGTGATGAATTTCTTTTATTCAAATCTATAAAGTATTTGGATTAGTAAAAGCATTTGGTAGAGAACTTTTGTAGGGACAACATGGAGACACGTGATTTAGGGAAAAAGTCACGTGGGAATTGCATGGCACAGCACTACATCACAAACTGTAAATGAAAGTTGTTGCATCATGTCCCCCACCCATTGCCTCCTGTAGTGGAGACATTTTCAAGTACATAGATATAGTTCATCCAAGTTGCTTCTGACATCTGTTTCTCACTTCTTTATTTTACTTATGCTGCAAAGTCTCAAGGTTTATTATGGAATCTTCAATTTTCTCATTATATTATAACATACTTTAATATAAAGTAAATTAATGTCTATACAATATTTAACATATTTTAAGTTATAAGAAAAATAATTTTTTAAGTGTATGAGATCAGAATGAAACACTTGTTTGATTATCTCAATTATATAGTCAGAGTAAAACTTTACTTTTTTTATTTATTTTTTATTATAAAATTTTAGTTTCATTTTCCATTCTTATTGAATAACGAATGTCTTCACACTCACATTCTTTACAATTAATTTATTGTTTTAAATATTAATTAAATAATTTTTATCAAAAAGTATCGCAATAAAAATATTATTATTAAATATTTAGTGTCAAAATGATACATATATTCTTTTATCCAAGACCAAATATTAAAGGTGTTTTATTATTTTAAAATTGATAGATGTATTATATATGTCTGTATTGATGAAAGAAACGATAATGGTATTTAGATAACATTTTTTTTATAACATTGATTACGTGTTAATCTGTGGTTGGTCAAAAATTAATTCATAATCATATTTATGATTATTATTATTGATTATGAAGTAATTTTTGATCAATCACATATTAACACGTAATTAATATTTAAATATTATCAAAAGAATGTTATCTGAATATCATTGTCATAAAAAAAAATGTGTGATTTTGTGATGAGGTGTATATTAAAGTTACTGCTCCCCATAAAGTAACATACGTTGACATCCATGAACAGTAATAATTTAGACTAACATGTTGGAGTACAAGTGGCAAGATGAGCAACGATGCAGAAGAGGGTCAGAAGAAGAAGGAACATTTCATGTCTGCCAATTGAAAATCATTACTAATTTTTTTGCCCCAAACACCAAAACCAGTAATCCCTGTTGCCTTCAAAAGTTTTCAGAATCTGCAGTGCCCTCCTATCTTATCATGTCGGGAATCTTGGTTCCTCCATCTTCAAATCATTCTAATTAAAACCTACAATCCCTCTAATTACTTCATTAAGCCCAACTGAACAACTATACCTGAACAACTCAACTTTTGATCATAGTCAGAGAAAAACCAGATTTCTATTATTTTACTGAAGAAAAAATAATTTATCTCATTAATTAAAAAATCATAAAGGAGTATATTAATCTAAACTAGGATGATTTGAAACATTTTAATTTCTTTTCCTTTTAGAAATAATAATTTATTTATTTATATTCATATTATCATAAAATCATTAAATAACGATCAATTTTTAAAAAAAATATATAATTAGCTATATTGACTAATTTATAATTTAAAAATTATTAATCTCCAAAATAGTTACTATTATTATCATTAATAATTAATATATACATTAATTTTCTTGATAGTTAAAATATTAATAATTAATTTAAAATATAATTAATCATTAATTATAGTATTTTATTTATATTAGTGACTATTTTAGAGATTAGTAGTTGTTTCTTGTGTCTACAATTAATTATTATTTAAATATATTTTTTACTCTAACAAAATGATACACTCTTCTTTTTCATATTTTAAGAAAAAAATATAATGATTATGACATAACAAATAACTAGTTGTTTGCGAGTATTATTGTATTGGAGAACCTAAACAATAGGTGAATAAAATGGTTAGAAAAAAAAAATACTTACATAAATAAAAAAAATTAAAACATTTAATTTTTTCTTTATATAATTTTAAGTAAAATTTAGAAATTTTTATTGTTTGACTTTACGTTGAAAATTTTATTGTATTTAATTTATTTTTTCTTTAGTAAAAGAAAACAAGTTAATGAATTTCTACCAAAAATAAATTAAATGGTCACTGAATAATATGACGTAGTAGTCTCAAAATGTAAAGAAATGATACTCATAAATCTTGATACAAGTCGTGTCCGTCAGTTGTAATATATATATATATATATATATATATATATATATATATATATATATATATATATATATAACTTCAAATTTGAGATTTATTTCTTACTTAAATTATATTCCTATTCTTAAATTTTTGTCACTATTAACTTTTTAAAGAACAGTGATCCATTTAAATAATATTTTAAATGATATTTTAAATGATTAAATATGTAAAATTTATTTTATTAAATTCACTTGCACAAATTAAAAACAAAATTAATATATAAACAAGAAATAATAATCATACTTATTAGAAATCTAAGTATTAATTGAAAGTTTTTGTATAAAGTATAAATAAGATAATTAAGTATCGTATAAGAAAAACAAGATATACAAAATTTAAATTTGAAGATTATACATAGAAGGTAATGTTATGTTATCATATCATATGTGAACAACTAGTACTTTCTGAAACTCTTTAGTCTATTCCAATTAAAAAAATCCTAATAATACTAAAAATAATGTGAAAATTGAGATTAAAATATGATTTTAAAGTTAAAATAATATTATATAATGATGATATATTTGGGTTAATTGAAATTATTTAATTGAATTTAAAAATAAAATTAAAAACATTTCATGCAAATAAAATAATGTTCACTATTAGAGAGAGGAAAATAATTATAAATAAATTAGTTTAAACCTTTACAATCTAACACTAGATACTTATTAATATATAAGTTTTTCTCATTTCATATTGTTAGAGAGTCTTCTAAGAAGATGATACATGAAGAGTCAAGACAATATTTTAATTAATGCTATTATGTTTTGCATCAAGTCTTATGCATGATGCATATAAAATTTGTCAGATTCAAAATGTATCATTAAGTCAAAAATTATAAGATGTAAATATTTTGTATGCCTACAATGGACCTTCATTATGAAATAATTAATGTTATTTATAATAAATGTATGGTTAACAACAACATTTAAACTTAAAAAAAGTATGTATTTTAAGGATCGTGACCACCCATATTTTTTTCTTATTAATAAGTTTTATTTTTTTTATTGATGTTGTGGATTGTTCTGGTTAAAATTTAGATTTTAATTAATTCAAAATTTGTGTTTTTAAGTTTTTGAAATCATATTTATGTAATTGTGCTTTATAAGAGTCCTGATATATTTGAATTAATTAAATGAGTTTGTGTGTTTATAGTTACCTCAATTTTCTTACGTTTTTTAATGTGCATTATCAATTTTTATTTTATTTTTTATTGTTTGTGTGTTTGTTTAGACTCAAGATCCTTACACGTGAACATAAATTTAAAGACTTAACATCCTTATAAGTTGATTAATGTTTATAGCTTTTATTTTTTAAATTAACACTAATAAGTATTTAAAGTGACATGATATTTTGAACACAAAATTTTGAAACACGTGACTCTTATACAATAATTAATAAAACTAAATTAGAAATTGAAAATTAATTTATTTATAATTGACGATATCATGAATTAGAGAAAGATTATTAAAAAGATGTTAAGGATTTTAAAGAAGGAGAGACTTTCATAAAATGCTCGTAGGAAATAGGACAAAGAAAAGAAAATAAATAAATAAAAAGCCTACAAAATGAGGAATGATCGAAGAAAAATTTAAAGAGTTTAATTTGGAAAAATAAAAAACATTACAATTATTGTAAAGAAAATTGAAATTTTTTGTTTGAATGTGTTTGAAATATTCTAGAAATTTAAAAAATTATCTAAGTTATTCTATAATGATATAGAAAAATAAATGAGTCAACTAAACTATTTGATGGTAAAACTAGTTCATCAACCTAATCACTTCTCCAAAATTTCAACCCTAATTAAACCCTGTAAATTAACTTATCACAAGTGATTAAGATATACCTAAGCGACTTTTCCCAAGTCAATTGAAAAAAATTTCTTAAAAAAGGAGCAACATGCAACCGTTTAACCCATAAACTAAAAGTATATAATATAACATAATAAAAGTAGCACAAAATAAGACAAAAAATATAAATTGAAGTGTAACTCACTGAGGAGATGCTAGAAGCTAAATTCTAAATTGAAGTAATAGCCACCTCAATTAATAATGTTTCAGAAATAAAACAATTAATATTGTTTCAAAAATCAACCAGACACTTACAATTCAAACTAAGTGTTGTTATACGAAATTTGTTGAGACGTCCTGCATTATCCCTTAACCGATGACATCATAGTCGGCATTTATGGAGGAAATTTGAGCATGTCTGCAGCAATTTTGGCAATGTTATGAATTATTGTAGCTCATGATTCCTTCAAATGCGGTGGGGTTGAAGAAGAAGGCAAGCCCAGATAAGCCAATATGCACTGAGACATGGTTATTGTAATTGTGATGCAACTAGAGACAGAATGAATGGCCGACATTGATTTTAGGAAGCTCAAGAGTACAAATGCATTTTTGTAGCTACCAATCAATCCTTCACTTCCAACTACCACTTCCCATCAGTGTTTGTCTCACTGGGTGGTCCTCTGTTATATCCAGGACATTTGGCAAATACCAATTAGCTAACTGTTGCAACTCTTGTAGCAAAAGCTAAGGCCCCAACAATTGGAGTCACTATATATGTGCACTCTTCTCTAATTTTCTTACTTTCATTTTAATTCAATATTTCATGATCTCATTTACAATAAAAAGTGGTCAAATTCTAAAGAAAAGAAATTATCATTACAATTATCTTTAGTACAAATAATATGAGAAGTTTAGTTTAAGGTGAGTATTGAACGTAGATAGATGTATTTTACAATTAAATTCTTAAAACTACCAAGTCGATCATTAAGTTCATTAAGTCAATTAGTTTAATCAGTCTGTAATCGTAATCAAATTATCAGCAGTAATGATTTATTAAACTTCCAAAATAGATTAAGACCAACAAAATATAAAAATCCATCACAACTAATATAAATAAAGGTTTCATATATGACTTTAGACATTATGCAAACAATATACATTTTTAGTCATCCAAAGACTTAAACATCGGAGTACCTTTTGCAGGTACCTTCTCACATGTTTTGGATGAGCGGAATAAAATCTAGTTGAATTTTTTAACATCTTCAGTCAGTCTCCTCAATAGTCTATCCAATCTATTAGAATGTTCAGTTAGTTTCTTGCATGTCCGGTTAAATTTGATATAGTGTTCAGTCAGTTTCCTACATATAGTGTCTAATGTGTTACAATACTCTTTAGTTATCTCCAACCTCGAATTTGCCTTAAAGATCCCAACACTCTAAAACAATAAGGTTATTATGATTTAATTAAGTCATGATTTAGTTACATTGTTAATGAAAACATGGGGATGAGAAAAGTGATTTCCTGATTTGTGGAGGAAAGGCAAGATAAATATTGGAGAGAGGTTTGTGAGAGAAGTACTGAAACTGGAAAAGTGAAAAGGGAACTTTTATTGGAATAGTCTTTCTATGGCTTCATAATTAGCTTAGAGAATTGATGGAAAATATGGGGCAGAAGTCAAAAAAACTGGTTGATAATTAGGAATGTGGAAGAAGGATATAAGAGATGACAAAAGTGGAAGAGACTGCTGCACTAGAGCACACGCCTTTACGTTAGTTTAATTATGTACAGTCCGACCATCTCGTCATGTTTACTTTTGGTTGAAAGATATGGGATAGGGATAAGGATAAGTACGATGGCTAACATTATCAAACCTACACAAATTTCATTTTAATTATATTTCATTAAACTGCTTTTCAAATGTTTAACCTCTTTTATTTTTTATTATTTATTATAAATTAATATGTTCAAAATTTCACATCGATAATAAGTAAATAAGTGCGACAAATTTTATTTTATTAAAAAGCAATTGTTATCTTTGTTGGCGTAAAATAATATTTTTTACTTTGTTAAGTTCATTCGTATCTTTATTTAAAAGTTGAAAGAGAAGTCTTTGTAGAATTTCCTATTAACCTTAAAATATATTTCAATTGTTTATCATGTTTAAATTTAAAAATAAGAAAAAAAAATACATTTGCTAATTAAAATAATCACAATTTTGAATTATGAACTTTTTTTTATTGGAATTGACATCATTTGGTTATTTAACACATGGCTACAACTTTTTTATGAAGATTGTTTTTATTAATTTATTGCATTTTTAAATATGATTGTAGTCTTTTAAGTGAAATAATACTCTTAATGTTACTCAGATGCATTTAAACGCAATTAGAATGAATTTTAGAATGATAATTTGGGTAAGCTTTGTGGATTGATCCACAATCTTAAAAAAATTGTGAGGCAGATTGAGTTTTGAATTTGGTAACTTATTTTGCTTGTCTCAAATAACTTGCAGCTCTAACGACAGAGTAGGATGAGTCAATCCACATAACTTAAAATTAAAAAAAAAAAATTATACGTTTTTAATATTAAATAAAAAGACAAATGTAACAAAAGTGATTTATAATCATTAGGTGTGTATAAATATATAAGTTATTAAATTAATCATTCAAATCTCAACCTAACATTATGATTGACAATGCTCATAATTTTAATAAAAAATGTTAATAACCACAACTGAAAAAGTAACATTCAATTGTTATTTTGTTTTGAATAAATATTTTATTGGTTCTTTTTAAATTACATTTTTTCTTCTTTTGACACAATAAATTATGTTTGTTATAATAAAATTTAAAATTAAATAATCTTTATGTGGATTGACCCGTAAGATTTTATGCAAAACAAATTAAAAAAAAATTAATCTATATTTTTTATGGAACAGGTCAACCCAATTTGTTTTCTATCAAATAGAAAGTAGAACAAAAAAGAAATAAACACTCCTAATGAATTCTAACTAATTGTTTTATATTAAAATATTTATTCATAAAAGATATTTCTATGGAACATACTCACAATTATAACTACACATTTTAAAATTTATTTTCAACTGGGTTTAATTCTTACATGTATTTCAAGTTCAAAATCCTAGTTTCTTAAAAAAAAAAACATAATTTACATACTCGTTTATTAAACGATAGATATTGTGATATTTGAGTCACGAAAAAAAGATCTTTGATCAATTCTTGATATCATAGGACATATATCACAATTCACATAAGTTAAAAAGTTCATGAATAAATGAACAAAATAACTTATCAATAATCCAGTGAAATAACTAATTAGAGCATTTAAAAAATCTTCAAATCGCATCACGAATTACTAATAACATAACGAAATAATTAAGTATAAAACAAAAATAAAAATAAAAAGATATAATCTCTATTTATATAGTAATGATTATCTAGAATTGAGATTGCAAATACTAAGTCAACTTATTTTCAACTTTTAAAGTTTTTACCCTTTTTAATAACTCCTTTTTTTTTATTATTAAATACTTTTATTTTATATTTTAATTCCAATTAAATAACTATAATATATTATTTTTATGTAAAAACCATGATATCATAATTGATGGGTGATATTTTTACATCTCAATTAAAATTTATATTATTTTAGAATAGAAAATTTGGTCGTATTTTAGGAAAGTAAAAAAGTTTAAAGGTGAGAGTGCACGCAATTATGAACACACTAATTGTTGAACACAGAAATAACCTCTCTCCTGTCTTTCTTTCAAGGTTAACATAACAAGAATATTGAAATTTCTTCTTTAAAGGTTTGACTCTTCATTTCTTGGACTTCTTCAAATTCTCCATCTCTTTTCTTAAAGAATATATTTGAAAACTTAATTTCAATATTTTCTCTATCAAGAATGAAGAATAAAATATACATGACATTTTTGCTAACGTAAACACGAGTTCATAATTGTGAAAAAGTTACAAGTTTAATTTAAATAAACTTAATTTAAATATTACATTTATTATATATCATTATGTTATGGTGATGATAGTATGCCTACACTTTTGCTTATATAAAAAAAAAAAATTAAAACTAACCACTTTATAAACACAATTTGGTTCCATCAAACCTATTATATAAAATATTTGGAACGTCGTATTTAAGAAAAAAAAATAGTTGGTTTGGTAAGGGTGAAAAAATTGTCAACATAATTCAAATTAAATAACTTTGTAATCTGACTTAACTGATTTTTTTTTTTTTTTTTAAATTACTCAGCTCTAAATTTAAGTGAATAAATTCTGCATTTCACTGAAATAATTAAGTACAATTCCTTAAAAAAAATCATTTTAAAATCAACCATAACATTTTCATCCTTCGTCTCCACTAAAATATCTCAAACATTAAGTTAAAAAAAAATGTACACACATTAACATATTATATTCGTAAAGTCATCTCAATTTCAATTGCATATACAATATTTTCTCATTTACTTACACAAAATACATATTGCGTACATGTAAATGTTTAAATATATTAAATATCTTTTAAAATTCTTTTTTCTGTTTTTTTAAATTTAAATATATAATGTTTGGGTTTCTCTTAATGTAGATTGAAAGCTAATGTGATGACGATTTTAACATGTGAATTTTATAATTAAAATTGAATTTATTTTGATGTATAATTAATATTTTTGTTTAACATTTTGTATGGTCTACCAATATATATATATTGGATATTGTCTAGATATGTTATTTTGTTATGAAATATTTTCTTATTTACTAAATTTTCAATTGGATATGAAAACAGGAATAAATGTGATATAATATTATTTATCAATATATCTATTTTAAAAAAGTATTTATTGAAAAAAAAATAAATTTAATAAAAATATATAATAATTAGTTAATAGAAGTAGTAAATGTTTACATGCTTGGTTTGATGATGTGAATGGAAGAGGTCATTCCCATTGTCGGGGTGATGTCTCTAAGATCTGGTCCTTATAAATAGAGAACCATAGCAGATCATTATTTCACCACAGGCAGCATTCACTTGTGTTTTGATTCTGGAGTCAGTTTTTCTGACGCACAGTGATTTAGGGTTAACAGACATGCTGTCTAGGAAGGCTAGTGAGGACTCTCATGGCCAAGACTCTTCTTACTTTCTAGGATGGCAAGAGTACGACAAGAATCCTTATCACCTCATTCGAAACCCAACCGGAATCATTCAGATGGGACTTGCAGAGAATCAGGTTAACTTAATTACCATCTTAATTAACACACATTCATTTGCTTCCTATCAACTATATAGGCTCCTTGCTCTGCTAACAACTATTACTTACTGTTAATTATATCCGTTAAACATGTGAACAAAAGTTGGATTATCAAATATAGATCTGCTTCGTGTTTAAAAAGAAGAAAGTAAACAAAAAGTCCCGACAGAACGACAGGAGAATGTTTGAAGCTTTTATTTACAAGCATGCTTGACCAGTTGACCTTGCAACAACACAATGTTTTCTGAGTGCGGTGCACATGTAAATTTCCTTGGTGTGCGGCTATTAATTAATATATAAATATAGACATATTATTCATGCTGTAGGTATAGCTGGATGTTCAACAATTTTTTTTTTTTTTTTTGCTGAAATCTCTTAATTTGCAGCTTTCATTTGACCTTCTTGAATCATGGCTGGAGAGAAATCCTGAAATTGTGGGGATGAAGCAAGATGGGGTATCTATATTTAGAGAGCTTGCCCTGTTCCAAGATTATCATGGATTACCTGCTTTAAAAAAGGTAAGAGAGACACAATAAGGAAATATGGGTGGTCATTCTTTTTTCCTTTTGTAATTAACTTTTATTTGATTTTTAATATACGTTTTCTGAGAAATAAATATAGTTATATTACAATAGTAACATATATTAATAATAATATTATTATTATATTCACATAATAAAATTAAAATAAGTTATTGGTTAAATTTACTGTTATTCTTTTGGCACTGAATGTGTAAGGACTTAACTTTTACTTAAACACAACAAAGAATATATATATATATATATATATATATATATATATATATATATATATATATATATATATATATATAAACCAATTTATGAGTTGTAATTTCAAATGAAAAATAATGTCATATTGTTTCAAAAGTTAAAATTGTAGCATGTGTATAATTTACACCATTTTTATTCTCTATATTTTTGAAAGATGTGAAATTTGTGTTTGAAAGATGAGAATTTTTTTAAAGAAGTTTTGAAGTAACTAATTGACTATATTTAAATATACTGATTATGTTTTTCATGATATAATCGATTATTATTAAGCTTAATTTGTTACTAGTGAATGTGAAATTCTTTTTAAGAG
Source organism: Vigna radiata var. radiata (assembly GCF_000741045.1). Lineage (NCBI taxonomy): Eukaryota > Viridiplantae > Streptophyta > Magnoliopsida > Fabales > Fabaceae > Vigna > Vigna radiata. The sequence goes on along the minus strand of NC_028355.1, from coordinate 20,948,231 downwards.
AAACAAAACTTAATTGATTGTTGTTAGAAATAATTGATTATTACATATATATATATATATATATATATATATATATATGAAACGAATTATTATCTACTATTCATAAGAATTATACCTGGAAGTGAGTAAAATGCAAAGCTTGGTAACATAATATAATAAATTATAAACACACCATAATTGATTATTACATTAAAAAGGATGAAAACTTTTTAAATGAAAAAAATGTTTAATAATATTGATTCATATTTTATATTTTGATCAAAGATAATAAATTATAAACAGTGAAACGAAGAGAAAATGATACAAATTGTCAGATCAACACATTGTGTTTTGTGAATATTTTCGAAATATTAAGAAAACTTGTGAATGAAAATAACATGATTGTATTACCATCGTTCGTACTTGAAGTAATCCAAGAAAAAATATCCTTATACTAAAAAAGAGAGATAAAATTCACCTACAATGTTGTCACTGTAGTGTAGTTTCTTCATTTAATTTTATTTTGGTAACTCGTCGTGTTATTCTTTCATTAAAATAATTTTTTTCTTGGCACCATTCTTTATTTTCTTACATTTTCATGGGTTAAGTGTTCAATGATATTTTCTTAGATTGTACATGAACACTTTTATCTTGTCCAACATAATATGTCTATGTTGCTATATTGTCTTACATTTCATTTTCTTACTTATAATCATTCTCTTTTTAAAGGATGTAATTACTGATATAGTTTTCTTAAATGATACGTGAAGACTTTTCTCGCGTCCAACGTAACATGTTTGCGCTGCTATGGGTATTCGTACTTGATCATGAAGTCATCAGTGTAAGAAAAACAGTCAACAACAAAAAAAAAAAAAAAAAAGATAAATCTTTGGTACAAATGGTGTTGCTATACTTTAGATTCGTTTAATTAAAAGAAAATTATCTTGGTAACTCGTGTTGATTATCTTTTCGTAGATAACTAGAAACAACTCTATTTTTTTTTTTATTGAAAACAATACGAACATATTTATTTAACACAAGTCGAGTTAAAATAAATATGAAACTGTTATTTAAAAATACATATATGCAAAATGAAAAGTTATTTAGCATTTTTCAAATAGCTAAATATTTTGTATGTACAGAAAGTTTGTATCACAACATCTATCACTGATAAAAAAAATCTGCTTTTAAAAATTAAATTACTAGTTTCTAAAAAAATAAAATTAATTAGTTACTGATTTAATTAAAAAATAATTTAAAATATAATCATGATAAACAATTAAAATTTTAATAACTAATAATAGAGATTGATCTCAGTCACAAATCAATTTCATTATTATTATTATATAAAAATTATATAAAAGTCAATTTAATTACCATATTATACTGAAAGAAAATTAGTGATGAAGTTGTTTGTATATATCCTGTTATTTTGGTTGTTATAAAGAAGCGCATTTAAAATTAAAAACGCATTTTTGGTCCTTTGAAGGAACTGGTGGAATTTATGTCCAAAATAAGAGGAAATAGAATAAAATTTGCTCCGGAGAAGCTGGTCCTTACCGCTGGTGCCACTCTTGCTAATGAGATTATGATGTTTTGCCTTGCTCATCCAGGAGAGGCTTTCATTCTTCCCACACCCTACTATCCCGGGTATAAATTCTCTTCTCTTCTCTTCTCAATTAATCATATAATTAATAATTTGGGTCATTTATATTTAATTTTTTTATTTTTATATTTATATTTTTTGTTTTTTTATTAAAAAGACTTAATATAACATTAGATTAATATTAACACCGTTTAAATTTTTTGATAAATGAAAAATTTAAATTTTAAGACATAAACATTTCTAAATTAATGGAAAAGATCTCATTAAGTGGTTATTTTTTTAAAATAAAACTTTAATTAAATTAAAAAAATATAAAATCCAAATCTAATAAAAAACTTAAAATTAACGTACTTCGACACAGAAAACGATAAACACATTCATTTCACATGGTTAAATAAAAATATTGTGATTATAATTATATATTTTTTAATTTAAAATCATGATTATAGTATTATATTATTAAGAATTATGTTAAAAGAATGTTTTTTTTTTTAAGTATCTATCAAACTAACTTTTCCCAAAAGTTAAATATAAAAAAGAAGAGTAATAATAATATCACACACTTATACGTTTATTTCACATAGGTTATAAGGACAAATTGTGATCAAAATATAAATTTTTGTATTGTTTTAAAAAAAAATGTATTATACACGTAAGCCAATTATTTGACCGTAGAAATTTTTTTTTTGAAACATTTTATTTTTTACATTCATTTAATATTGTTTTTTTTTTTAATTTTTACTCTTTATTTTTTTTTAAAAAAGGACATTATTATTATTATTACCACTTTAGCCTTATATTATGTGGTGTTATGTGTGTGAAATGAGAAAAATAATTTTATATTGTAAATTGTATAGGTTTGATAGAGATCTGAAATGGAGAACAGGGGTTGAGATTGTTCCATTGCATTGCTCAAGTTCAAATGGTTTCAGAATCACATCCTCTGCTTTAAAACAAGCCTATCAAAAGGCACAAAAATTGAATCTCAAAGTGAAAGGGGTCTTAGTAACCAATCCCTCGAACCCGCTAGGAACAACCATGACCAAAGCGGAACTTAACCTTCTGGTTGATTTCGCAATCGAGAACAACATTCACATAATCAGCGACGAAATCTACTCGGGCACGGTCTTCGACCCACCCGAATTCGTGAGCATAATGGAGGTTGTGAACGAGAGAACAAGCAGCATCAACAACATTCGGAATCGTACTCACATAATATACAGTCTCTCCAAGGACCTCGGAGTACCAGGATTTAGGGTGGGGATGATTTACTCTGAAAACGAAACTGTGCTGGCTGCCGCAACAAAAATGTCAAGCTTTGGATTGGTTTCATCACAGACTCAACATTTGGTGGCGAACGTGCTGAAGGACAAGAAGTTCGCTTTTAATTACATTGAAGAGAATCAGAGGAGAGTGAAGAGGCGCATGGAGATGCTAGTTTGTGGTCTGAGAAATGCAGGGATTCAGTGCTTGAAAAGCAATGCAGGGTTGTTCTGTTGGGTGGACATGAGACATTTGTTAAACTCTGCGACTTTTGAGGCAGAAAAGGAGCTTTGGATGATGATTCTTTGCCATGTTGGGTTGAACATTTCTCCTGGCTCTTCTTGCCACTGCTCTGAACCTGGGTGGTTTAGGGTATGTTTTGCCAACATGTCCGAAGCCACCTTAAAAGTTGCAATGCGGCGAATGAAGGCTTTTATAGATTCAACCGTCTCTGTTGTCAACGATAACGGTTGTACTTGTGAGCAATCTGTCAGGGTCAATTGCTGAGTGGCTCTCCATTTCCAGATTATTGCAGGGGTGATGAATATTTCCTAAAATATTATACTGCAACAAATCATGTTCAGGAGGAGTTTCTTTCTACTTATGATTTTATATTCTTTCAAGTGCAATTTATGGAAATGTTATTACTAGAAAATTATTTAATCTACGTCTGAAATTGCGTTTGATTAATTTCTATATTCTTTAGAATACTCCATAAATTCTAAATTAATTGAAAAAAAGTAAAAAATATAATGGGTTATAATAAAGTTTGAAAATAAGGAGACGGAATAAATAATAGTGCGTATACTCAATGCTGATAAATAAAAATAATGAATTTAGGTCATATAGCTCAAAATATATGTGAAAAATTAAAAAAAAAATAAAATTCAAAAACCAAATTTAGTTGAGGAAGTTATCATCACCAAAAACAACGAAGTTACCGGATGAACAATTAATGGTGAGAAAATTGAAGACAGATAACATGGTTACCAATATTTGAAATTATATTAATTACACTAAGAAAAAATAAAACAGCAATTCTTAGGACGATTTCAACATTTGTAGAGCAAAATTTGCCGTTGAATAATGAGATGATTTCGTGATTACCTTTGAAGACTCTATTTTCTTAGTCAACCTTTTTCTCCGATGGTGGTGATATTTTGAGACCACAAGAGCAAAATTACGTCCATTTGACATTAAAAAGTAATAATATTTTAATCATATGTATACTATCTTTTGTTTTAAAAGTGTAATATATATTATTATATTATTAAAAACGAGACTTAAATGAATGTAATTTTAAAAATAGTCTTAGTAAACTTTTTCTTTCTCAAACTACTCAATTTATTGATCTCCATATCATCTACTACATCGGTCAACTTATACAATTTTAATGTTTTCGCATTTTGAATGACTCATGAATAGTATCAAAATTAAAAGTTCATTTTAGTGATCGGTTTAAATGAATTCTTGTATTTAAAGTTTTTTTTTAACGAAAGATAAGATAAACACGTTTCACAGATATCAATGACGATATAAGTATAAGGGATAACATTTTAAAATTAATGTTATTTTATGTATGTCGTTTGGGGTAAAAAAAATTATTATTATTATTATGATTATTATTATTTTCTTCTTTTTATTGGTTGCACCTATCTTCTTATTTTTCAAATCTTTTCTCTACTAGTTTTACATTTTTACCTTCTTCTAATGGACCAACTAATCCAATGTTTTTTTTGTCTTCACTTTCAAATTTTTGAATAATCCTAACCTACTTCAACCATATTCTTTTATTATTTTTATCCAATTACTCCACTCATATATATTTTTTATTATTTCTATCATATTGGGTGTGATGGTTTCTACCACTATATATGTATACGAGTATTTAGATACAAAAGGAGAAGAATAATTGGGTGAAGATAAAGATAATATTTATTTTCATTTATCCTTTATTTGTAATATATATTTAAGTAAACTTATATTTGTATCTTTTTTTATTTTAAAAGATCTTTCGAATATAATGCACTTATTGGTTTAAAAGTTTTCGACATTCTAGTCAGATTAATGGAAGAAATAACAATGTAAAGAGAATACCTTATGAGAAAATTATTGAAAATTTAAATATGAGTCTTAATCTTATATTAATAATATAATAAAGTCAAAGTTGAACAATATATAAAAAATAAAAGATGCATGTCTTGTGCTCATATTGTTGAAGAGATAAATCCTTTCCAAATGATCGATCATAAAATATTATGTGTGCATGATAGATATATATTTTAATTCATGTACTAATACTAGATGTTGCTATGACGGAAAACTTTGTGGTGTAAAAATGATATAAAGTTAGATGTTTATATCTTTTTAAGACATATTTAATATAAGCTTTTTTAGAAGATGTTTATAATATATTGCTACTTATTTATCATCTAATTACGTGCTCACGCAATTTATTACCTCATTTATTATCTAATTACTCATTTATATCTCATTTTATTCATATGTTTATCAATACAGCAAATATATAAGTATATTTTTGGTATACTTAAGTGTTGGGGAAATACAATTACAAAATTTTAGACAAAAGGATATTTTATTTTATTTATTTCCTATCAAGTAAATAACAGTTAAACAAAAGAATAAAAGTATAAAATATCGCAATTTTAAATCGATACAGTTTTGTTAAAACCCATTTTCTTCTCAATTGAAATGAAAGAAAAGTTAAAGCTGTTTGAAAATTTACATGTTTTGTGAGTATTTTACATGACCAGTTAATACAAAAATTGTACATATAATATTATTACCAACTGAACAAAATTTAATAACCATACATTATTAATTAATAAATAACTATGATTAGTGAAACAGTTATAAAAATAACAATCTTATATCCCTTCGTCTCTATCTATCTACAACTTTTAATCAGTTTACATTTTTTTTTAAATTAGTTAAATCAGCCGAAAGTAATAAATTTGTGAACAGTTTGTATCATTGTTTCAAAGTTAGCAGAGATCTTTGGTATGCTGAGTGAATATAAATCAGTTCAAGAAAATAATTTCACGTAAATGTAAATTTATGAATAGTTTGTATCATTTAAATATTTAATTAAAGATATTTTTAAAAGAATTATTATTAATATACCATTCAATTTACAAGAGATGTAAAGGAGAAGTAATTCTCGATAAGAAAATATATTTTTAACAATTTTTTTTAGTAATTTTTTTATAACATTTATGTAACTTATCCGTTTCAAATATACAAAACAAAAAAAATATTAACTTATAATTTATTATTAAAAAAATGTTAAAATATAATAGTATTTTTTTATCAGTGTAAAAGTAAACAACTATACGATAAAGTATTTTCTTGTATCATAACATTATCCATGCGCTGACGTGACATTTCGTACGATTCGAGGATTAAGTTACGGCAAAGGCATGGTATCAAACAAATATTTGGTGCGCATTCTGGCATGTGGGATTGGTGGCCACGTGGAGAATCCGTTACTCACGCTATTCGTGTGTTGGCTGGCTGCAAAGGAAAGAGAGAGCGACGCACTCACACGATTTTGAAGCGATTCCATGTTTAACTATCCACCACCTTCTCTTCTCATCTCTCGAAGAGCATAATTAAAGAAGAGAAAAAACGCAAAAACTGTTAGGGTTTCCCTTACCGGTTTCTGCACAAAACCTTCCGTGAAGGGGAAGCCCCTCCACGTTCTATTTTCTTCGACATTGTGCTTTTTCCACCCATTTCTCCCCTAATTCAACGTCCTTCACCTACGCATTATTCATTCCTTGCAGGTATCTTCTTTCTCTAATGTTCTCGTGCTTGTCATTCCCCTGTTTCCGTAACTGCATTTGATCTATCAGATACTTTCCTCATTGCAATGCTTGTGTGCGCATGTTACTCTCTAGTTGTATGAACCTTGAATGATAGTATAAATATATGCTTGTATCGTATAGATGTTTTGTATTTTAAAGTGATGATATGCATGTTGATCTCCTTAGTGTTGCCAACTATGTGCGTACGCACCATTCCCTTTCATTTCATGGATTGTTTTCGGGCTTCTCTATTATGCTGTTCTGTTTACTCCTTGACTCGAGGCGAGGTGAAATTCGTTGCGTTTGGCTTACATGGTGTTGTGATTACGAATCATTGGTTCCATAAACAAAGTTAGTCTATTTGGTCATATGTTATACATATATATGAAATATCTGTTTTCAATTGGTGCCTAAGTTTATTCGGTTTCACTATTTAGTGTTTATTTGAAACATGTTCAGTTGAACTTAATGGCAACCCATCCTTCCCTTTCTTTCTATGTTAGTAATTTACTGCACAAGTTTTTTTAAATCGTTTTTATATTTTCCTGTTTCCTTATCGTACCTTTTAGTTGCGTACACAGCTTTAACTGCGATTTCATAAAAACAAAGTAGAATAGTCACAATATCATATTTATGAAATATATAGTCTCTCTGGTATTCCTTGGTAAATTGCGTGAGGGTATTAGTTATTATGATGAAAGGTTTATAATACTTGGTTCCGTGTTGCTTTTGCATTTAAACTTTACGTCTCTTGATTGGTTTTGGTGTGTGCAAGTTTCAGATGAATGATCATTCTTTTTTATTTGAAAAATCTTTGCTTCTCGGTATATTCTACTACTGCTTTTGAGGTTTAATTCACACAGGTTAAGGTGCAACTTAACCAAATAATTAAAGGGAACAACATATGCTGCATTCCTGAACTTGTCCTAAGAAATCCATATTTATCGGGCCATTAATTGGAATATTATTCATTCAGGTGATGGATTTGATTTGGATGTCTTGTGTCTTTCTTCTTGGGTAATGAGATCAGTCAAGTTTGCCTCAGTAGGCAGAGATGGACATTGCTGCTCTTTTAACCTCTGCTGGAATTAATATTGCCGTGTGCGTGGTGCTCTTTTCACTCTATTCAATATTAAGAAAACAGCCCAGCAATGTCAATGTGTACTTTGGAAAAAGGTTAGCTTCCAGGAGTTCGAAAAGCCGGGATCTATGTTTGGATAGATTTGTTCCCTCTCCTACTTGGGTAATGAAAGCATGGGAAACAACTCAAGAGGAAATGTTGACTACCGGTGGCTTGGATGCTGTGGTTTTTAGCAGGATGGTTGTGTTCAGGTTGCTCAATCATTTTAAAATTGAAACTTTTCAAGCTGCATGTCTTATACTACGGCAGGTTAAATAAAGAAATGCTTAAACTATAGTTTTAATCAGAAATCCATAAGATGCCCCCACCTACAGAGTGAAGATATCTTAATCTTAAATAAGTAGAATTGAATAGATTGTACATTTTTAGGCTCAATAATTATGATATTAGGCATGGCATTATGAACTACAAAATTCTTTGATCAGTATTTGTTAAAATGCCGAATGTGAACACAACACTTTTATGATTTGTTTGTCTCTGAAATAAATGAAGATAAACACTTTATGCAATAATAACTGTGATGGATACAAAATACAGAAATAGAACATAGCACAATAGGTGATGGAAAGGTATATGATATTATTGAAAAGATAGGAGAAACAAAAGGAGTGAGACTCCAATTCCTAGAGCAGAGCTTTCTATACAAAGAAATCAAGATGATTCTCCATACCCATAACCTTCTCTCCCTCTTCTCTCTCTCTCTCACAACATCCCCCTATGACAGAATTCCTCTTTCTCTCACCATAACAACCCCTAACAGCCTTAAGGGATTGACCCTACTTCTCCTGTCAGCTCAGCATCCTTGAATTATGCCTTTCTTCCTTCTTCTCATGTATACTTTCCACTTGGTGGGGTCCGTATTCCCCAATAAGAATGGACCAATGGTTCTTTGGGCTTCATCTCTATACAAGTCTCATCACTGCCCCACCTGCAACAACAGTTTTGTCCTCAAGATTAAGTGGGAAATTGGCTCCTCAACACAATCTCATCTTCCCAAGTGGCCTCATCTCCAACTTTCCAAATGGTACGAGTAGCTAATATCCTTCTTTTGAGTTCCTCAAAGGCTTGTTGAGCACTTGCATTCCAACAAAATGCATCTTTCTTCGCCAAATCCATGAGGGGCTTGCCACTCTCCCATATTCCTTAATGAACTTTCGGTAATAATTTGATAACCCTAAGAAGCCACATACACCTTTTATACTATTTTGGAATTGGCCACTCCTGTGTACTCCGAACCTTTGCTAGGTCCACTCTTATGCCTTCTTGGAAAATAATATGGCCTAAGTCTTCCACACTTTTTTGTCCAAATAAGCATTTCTTTTTATTAATGAAGAGTTGGTGGGATCTTAGGATACCCAAAATTTCCTCCAAGTGACTCAAATGAGTCTTCCAATCTACACTGTATATCAAAGTGTCATTGAAGAAGACTAGAACATACTTCTGCATCTGCTACCTGAAAACTTCATTCATGAGGGCATGAAAGGTTGAAGGTGCATTATCAACTTGAAAGGCATTACCAAGTACTCGTAATTGCCCTCATGGGTTTTGAAAGCTATTTTGGGGATGTCCTTCTCCTTCAACCTCACTTGATAGTATCCAAATTTTAGGTCGAATCTTTAAAAAAAATGAAACCCACGTAGCTTGTCCAACCGTTCTTCAGTCATCAGAATCGGGAACTTATCTGGTACAATGCTTTGAAATCAACACACATATGGCAAGAAGCATCTTTCTTCTTTACCAACAATATTGGACTAGAGTAGGCACTCTGACTAGGCCTAATATGGCCATCCTCCAACAACACTCAAACTTGTCTTTCTATCTCACTTTTTTGGTGATAAGGATAATGACGAGGGCGTACATTGGCAGGCCCTACCCCTGGCAGCAACGTGATTGCATGTTCCTTCGATCGCACTAGAGGTAGTCCCTTGGGGTCCTAAAAGACAGCGTCAAATTGGCCCAACAACTTTTGCATCAATTCATTTTGCTTCGGAGAGAGTTCATACATGTCCTTCCCTTGCATCTCAGATTTGTCCTCAATCATCGCCTTTAATGTTGTGGGGACATTTTTAGAATGCATCATTCCTTTCAGAATGTGAATGCCCTCTAGAATCTTGATCTTCATGACTTGATCTCCCCAATCGACCAATATCTCCCCCAATGATGCTAGCCACGATATTCCAGGTATCATTTTGATGTCTTGCAACTCAAATAAGTGGGCATCCAATTTGAAATTACCTCCCTCGAGCTCCACCTCCAAGCCATGACATAGCCCTTTTGTTTGAGTCAAATGGCCATCACCCATCAAGACCTTCATGTTCCTCGTGTTTTCACGATCCTAATCTAGAGATTCCATTAATTTCTGAGAAATAAAGTTGTGGGTTGCCCCACTATCAACCAAAATCAGAAAAGGAACTTCTTTAATTTTACCTCTCAATTTCAAAGTGTGGGCATGAGTGGACTTATCCTCCACTAAACTTTGGAAGCTTGAAACACTGTAGTTTCCTTCGATTGCGTCATCGTCAGTCTAGTCACCCTCAAGTGTTGATCTGTCAACCTCTGCTTCATTCTGTGTATTGCCCTCTTCCAATATCATTATTTTTATCTGCTTATCTGGACATACGCGAGAAGGATGGTAGGGTTCACTACACTTAAACCATAATCCTTTCTGCATTCTATCAATTTGCTCTTGATAGGGTAAATGTCTTATGCCTTTATCACGTGGCCTATGTTAGGAATACAAGGTACCCGAGCAACCAAATACTCAAAACTTTTGATATATTCTTCTTCCTTCCCAAGTTGTTTAAGCACTGTAAGTTGCTCATAACGACTTCCTTCTCCCCAACCTCCATATCTCTCCAGCAGAGCTTCCTTCAATTGTTTCCAAGACAAATCTTCACTGTCATTCACCAAAGAATTGAAGAAATGAATTGTGCCAAACCGACCTTCACCTCTTCAATGGTTTTCTGGATTCTGAAATAAATTTTAGCTTTAGTATCCAGCTAAGAGGATAATCATTGTTAAACAAGGGCAACTCGATGTTCTTGACTGATTGCCAAAATTCCTCCATTGCATCCCCTGAAGGGGGCACAATCCAGACCCTAAGACAATCTTGTTTTCGTTCTTCTTCTTTGAGTCCATTGATTTGCCTTCTTCCTCCTTTCTTTTTTGCGACAAGCTAAGGGAGATCGCCTCCATCAGCTTCGTTTTTGCCTCTGCCTGGGCCTTAAGCTCCTCAATCGACTCTCTTATTTGTGACCCTTCAGCCTTCAACAAGTTCACTTGCGACTCAATGTTATCCTCCTCTGCTAATTCCTTGATTTGTACGATGGTTTTCTTCTTCCCCCATTTTGGCATCCATCACTAGCACAAATTCGACAGGTCAGACCAAATTGATGGATACCAAAAATACAGAAATAGAACAAAGCACAATAGGTGATAGAAAGGTATATGATATTATTGGAAAGATAGGAAAAACAAAAGGAGTGAGACTCCAATTCCCAGAGCAAAGCTTCTATGTAGAGAAATCAAGATGATTATCTATACCCAAAACCTTCTCCTCTTCCCCTTCTCTCTCTCTCAACATCCCCCTATAAAGAAATTTCTCTTTCTCTCACCATAACAACTCCTAACCGCTTCAAGGGACTGACCCTACTACCCTTGCTAGCTCAACATCCTTGCATTATGGCCTCATCAAACTGGAACTGAGACTTGTTCTTACAGAAGAGATACTACGTTGCTATAAATTATGCTTAATTTATATAGGTAATTCAGTTTGAGTTATCCGGTCACCAAAGTACCTTTTGGTAATTATGGTCCTTGGAGTTTTACCGTCTTTATTAGTTTCAATTTGGTAAGTTTACTACTTGTTTGAGTTTGATGCCCTCTATGGAATTTTACTGTTTTTATTAATTTCAGTATGGTAAATTTACTTGTTTGGGTTTGATGAGTTTGCTTTCCGCACTATTTCATGTTACTGAATTTAAAACATAAGAATGAAGTGGAAACTAATTTTGTTGTCCATTTTTGTGGCTCTAGTGCTTTACTAACTATTGGTATCGATTTTTCTTTCAGTATTAGAGTATTTTCTGTTGCTGCTGTCATCTGCACTATTCTAGTTCTTCCAGTGAATTATTATGGTCGGGACAGAAAACATAAGAATATACCTTTTGAGTCACTGGAAGTATTTACTATTGAGAATGTTAAAGAAGGATCCGAGTGGTATGAAGCAGTTACTTTATTCTAAATGGGAATTTCCATCATGTCGAGTAGTCAATATTGTGTTGAAGCTGAGAAACAATGAATAAACAACAGAAAAAAGAAAGTGATTTCTTGACCTTATCACTTTTGGACCTGTCAAGGCTGTGATTATATGTTATTTCAAGTTATTTTTAATAACTAATGAAGTCTGTCATAATTGAAGCAAATTAAGTTTTGTTATTAAGAAAAAAAGAAAGTTTAATAACTCAAAATGGACTTCCTAACGTGAAATTTATTCTCACTTATATGTCAGGCTATGCTTTGTTGTGAGATCTTGAACTACTTTAAAATAATTTTTTTCTATTTAGAATCTTTCTTTGTATATGACAAAATTGTTTTAAATCTTCTTTTGGGCATGACTAATTAACATAATGTTAAATTTTAATGAAAATATGAAAGATGTTAAAAAAATTTCCCCCTAAAACCTTAATCTTATCTAATACTTTAAAACTTTAATCAAGATTTTTTTTTTATTATATATATTTCAAATACATGATAGTTTTTCAAACACTGGGTAACAAATAAAGAGTTTTAGATAAAAGAAAATTGGCAATAGGAGTGAATTTACTTAATTTCAGAAAAATTTTGTTGCCTCAAAATCTAAAATATACACTTTAAATTAAAGTGATTTAAGTAAAATTAGATCTTATTTATTATTTGATAGGGATAGCTTTACCTTTTTCTCCTAACAGCAACTAGAAAGATAGAATCATGCTTATTATTTTTTTTCGCTTCCATTGTTTAGATGATATTGTGTGAATAGTTAATGATTTCAATCAGGAACACTCCTATACAAACTGCTACTTACTGATTGCATTTATTCTTTTGCTTGATGTCAGGCTTTGGGCTCATTGTCTCGCATTATACATCATAACTTTAACAGCTTGTACTCTTCTTTACTTTGTAAGGAGTTGTGACTTGCGACATTAAATCGCAAGATTAATTTCTTTATCTGTTTTTAGAGTGAACTATGCTTTACTTTTCAAATATTTAAATATTGACTAATGAAGTGGAAATAATATTCAGGAATACAAATGCATTACTAATTTGCGGCTACTACATATTACCTCATCTCAGCCAAATCCTAGTCATTTTGCAATTCTTGTCAGAGGAATACCCTGGTCTCCAGATCAATCATACTGCGAAACAGTGAAAAAGTTTTTTTCATTTTATCACCCCTCAACATATTTGTCGCACCAAATTGTGTATAAGTCTGGTTCAGTCCAGAAACTGAAGGTCTGTCTCTTTTTGACTTTTTGCTATTTTTATGGTGTTTACAAAATGCTGCTAAATTAATATTTCTGGAGTTTTTGGAGAATGCCATTTTAGTAGTGAAGGGAAAGTTTGATAAAGGGAAAATGGGAGAAAAAAGTACTTATACAGTTGATCACTTCTAGTTCTATTGGCTTAATACTAGTGCTCCTCGTAAACTTACGATTAGGATTTTTTTCCCGCACATAATTGAATGAATACAAGTGTTTTTCTAGAACTTCACCACAAATAATAGTCTACTTATATATTTTAGACTCTTTTAGTTACTACTCTAGGCTTACATTATAAAGAGATATTTCTAGAACATGTTTCTAGAATGTCTTTTGAATATTCTAAACATATATAGCAATTAATTGGGCTTTGTATTATGAAAGCTAAGATCCAAAATCAAGTTCATATTTCGTAATCATGGGTTGTCACATTCTAGTCATGTGTCCTTTCTCGCAATGCACTCTAATGTAGTAGCAGTGCGTATCAATGTTCTTACATCACGGTAAACTGAAATGCGTTTTGTGACAAAAGATACAGTTAACTTGTTATCCATCAAAATATTGGTTTGCTCTTCTTGTGATGAACTCAACTCCTTTACGAGATTTTGCATCTAAGTTGCATGACAAACACACCAGGTAGCAACCACATACCAGAATTCACATGTGGAAAGAGTAATGATGATCGATTACTTCTTTGACATCCATGTGAAGATAGTGTCTCCCATGTAAAGCACAAAGCCAATTTTCATCTTGTGATCATCCATATCTCTTCTCTAATCACTTATCAAAGCATAAAAGAAGCTTGTAATAATTAGAGAATAGTACAAGCCAGAATTTATTGTTCCTTTATCCTCTTTTGTCGTCTTATAGTTGGTTGTTCGATCCTTCATGTAACTTAAGGTTCAACCTAAGTTCTTGAAAAGTGTGGGATCCACTCTATTATGCATCTTTAGCTTCATTCCACATTCTGTTGGTGTATCGATCAAACTACTGTCATCCATCTTGAGCTTTTTAATCGTCTCCTTGTATAGCTTTCATGAGTAATGAAAATGTCTTTTGTCTTGTTGCTTTACTTCAAACTCTTTTGTCACTTTTGCATAGCTTTCTTGAGTAACACAGATGTCTCTGTTTCTTACTTTACTTCAAACTTTTCTGTCATCTCTTTCTTAAATTTATTGAATGTGTTTGGATTGCTACGTTTAAAGATAAAATTATCTACATTGAACCATACAATTAAAACATCATTGTTTTGATCTTATATAAATTGCTTCAAATATCTTCTCAAAATATAGTCATCTAATCCTTGTTAGACTGAAAAGAAGAACCTTGTCTCTCTGTCTCGAGTCTTTCAACCTATATCCCTTTGAGTTTGAGAGAGATTATCCTCATTTTTTGGTTTGATATGGTCTCTCATAACTATCTCGTGAACATCTTATGCACCAAGAAGAGTCTTCATCTTATAACAACCCAATTGTCAATAGTTGCTCTTGTTGAGAATTGAAACTAGGAATGGAACCATGATGCTACATGCCATCTCTTTAGATAGGATCTTCAAGCTCTAATGTCATTTTTTGAAATGATATTTTTGTAATGAAGGGAATATTTGAAGAATGTGAAGACTAGAATTTTGGAGAGAATAATTTAGTCATATTTGATCACTTCAAGGTTTTCTGGACTTGACACAAACTCTAGGACAACCACCCTATTTATACTAGTGGTTCCTAATAAACCTATAGTCAGGATTTTGCCAACACGTACTTAATCTAATAAGTGCCTTCCTAGACGTTCTCCACAAGTACTAGCATATCCACATACTACCCTAAAATGGTATCCTAAAGAGATCCTTTGTAGAACACGCTTCTAAAATGTCTCTCTAGAACATGTTAAACATTCTTAGGATTTTAGGCCTTTTGTTAAGACAACTAAGGCCCAAAATCAAGTTTATATTTCAACAGTTTTTTTCTCTATTTTAATGTCATTCATAAATATATTCATAACAGTCAATGCTAGTCAAGAATTCCATTATTTTGTTCAAGGTGAATTAACTTGTATCAAGGCTTATGGAAATAAGTTTCTGTTTTTCTTTAATTTTGGAATTCATGCTTTGCAATTTATTTGGTTATTTGGTTGAACTTTTTCCTGTACTTCTTTTTCTTAATGTTTCAAATCCTAGGAACTTTTAGTTGAGATGGGTTTCCTTTCTTTTCAATATTTTGATATACGCCTCTTTTTGCATTTTGGTGTCCATTTGAGATGATAAAGATATCGTTCGAAGCCTTTCAGGGCTATCCAATACAGAAGTCGCTACAAATTTATGCATAAAAATATCAAGAATAAACTCTTTCAAGAATTTAAGCCACTGTATTAGGACTTATGAATGATCTTATATTTAAGGTGCCCCCATCAAACCAAGAGTCCTGGAAGTGGAACTACTAAAATTCTATTTTTGTTTTGAAGAATTGAAGTAGCAATCGTGGACACGTGGTCATTGTTTTTGTGGTATTATGTCATGAACCAATGCTCTAAAGAACAAGTTATTAAATGAAGGCTTATAAATAGTTATCGTGGTCCTAATTATTGAATGTTTTTCATGGTCATATATATCTGTGGCATGCTTCAGTTCCTGAATTTTATCATGGTCATAATTATTGAATTTCATTTTCACGAAGTTAGTGGGATTTCTTAATATCTATGAAATCTTTCCCTATTTCCCTATTTGACGGGGTAATTAGGCTTTTATTTATGATTCAAGAAGTACAAGTGCGAAATATATATCACTTGTGGTCCTAGGCTTGTTATATATCACTTGTGGTCTTAAGAATCTTTCAAAAATAATATAAAATTTTCAAGCATTCTTCTCTTTGTTGACATTACTGTTGTTTAAACTTTTGTTTTTTTTAATCTTTTTCTGTTAGGATGATGCAGAATATATGTGTAAAATGCTCAGTTCTGGTTGTGGTTCAATGGAACAGACGTGTAAGCCAAGTTTTGCGCAATGTTACTTTTGTGGAGGATCCACTAATTCTTTTAAGATTATTTCTAATGAAACTGATAGTATACACGGAAGAACTGGCTACTCTGACGTGCATTTAAATGCAAGAAAAAAGGTCAATTTCTGGCTGGATTGATTTATACAATTACAATTTTAATGTGATAATGCGTTTCTTTTTTGTGATCTAGTGAACTCCCATGATAAGAATTTTCTTGATCTAATATGAATATGTGAAACCTCTTCAATCTCTATTTGATTTTTAATGATTCACTTATTTTCTCTTCTGCCGCACTGTCCAATTTAAACCTTTGTCTAGGCCTCCCAACAACATTTGTCCAATTCAAACCTTAGAAACAAGTATAAACGATTTCTAGTAGAAGTATGTCTAGGCTCCCCTTCATCATTTATAATGACCTTTTAATGTGAACATAGAAAAGGCAAGTTACTTATATAATCTGCAGGAACATGACAATGAAGGCATCATCGAAGACGCTTCACTCTTTTTGAGTTAGTGGAACCAAAATCGTTCTTGGACCAGCTCCCAAACCAATATGGCTGATTAGGATGGATTGGTTCTTTATTTAAACAGTATGATAGGTTTGAAATTGTTTATAGTAGAAGAAAAAAACAAGGCAGTTAGGACAATTATGTTTTATATCTGTAACAAAGATTATAAATAGTCTGTTTTAGATGTGTGAGGGGATTATGTTGTTGTATCTTAGTTTTGGGGGAAAAGGTCGTGGAGAGTGAGGCCTCTCGAAATACCTCAGCTTTAATTGTTGTTCTTGTCTATTTCCCTACTACAATTGTTAGGAATAGACCTTCCTTGAATAAGAAGTATCTCTTTCTGTATAGTTCTAAATACTGGTCTTATCAATTGGTATTCAGAGCGTAGATCTTGATTTTATGGGGGTGGAAGTCAGGTTGTGGTGAATACAAGAATGGATGGCTTGGAAAAGATGGTGCAAGAACTGGTTCAAGATCGTGACAGAGCAGAAAATCAATGTCATGAGAGGTTCCAGGGGTTGTACGATTTGATTAGGGGTCTCATTGTTGTGTTGGAAAAGATGTCGTGCAGAAGGAAAATTTCCTACGACGTTTCTGTGATGAACGAAGGCAGTGAAATGAGAGGGGAGGAGGATATGGGGCATTTGGCGCCTTCCTCTAGGTGGAGGAAATTGAACATCTCTGTTTTTGTGGGAGAGGAGGCTTATGAATGAACCAATCGGTTGGAGATATATTTCAGGTTGAAGGAAGTTACTGAGGAAGAAAGAATGCAGGCAATCTTGATTACATTAGAAGGGAAAGCCTTAAATTGGTTTTAGTGGTGGGAGACATGCAATCCCAATCCTACATGGGATGCCTTCAAGGTTTTTGTTGTGCGAAGGTTTCAACCGACGATGCTAAAAAACTCTTTTGAAGTTCTTATTTGATTAAGATAAATGGGTTTATTGGAGTAGTACATTGAGCAGCTTGAATAGTATGTTCGGTTCTTGAAGGGCATTGAGTAGAACTATTTGGTAGTCATCTTCTTGAATGGGTTGAAAGAAGATATCAAGGCTGAGGTGAAGTTGTACGAACCCAACAATTTTGCTGAGTTAATGATGAATGTTCAAATAGTGGAAGAAAAAATCAGGGTCACATCAAAAGGAGGAACTCAAAACGTTAGCCGAACCAATAATGGATACAAATAGTACTTTGTGACTGGAAGTTATTCAAGGGATGGAGGGAATCTAGTGGTTGCTAGTAGTTGCAGCAAAGGAAAGGGGGAGACAACGAACTTTTGAGTAACATGAGTAGTACTCCAAGAGTGCAACGGCAAAGAGGAGCTCCTTTTTGTAAAATGTCAAAAGAAGAATTACAAGATAAGATCATGAAGGGACTATGTTTTCGGAATGATGAAAAGTTTGGCCCCAGTCATGTGTGCAGGAACAAACAATTGCACCTGCTGCTTATGACCAAGGATGATTTGTCTAATTTTGTGGATTTTGAAGACAATCTTGTTAATCAAGAAGAAGATTTGGAGGAAGCAGGGCAGGTCTTACAATTATCTGTGTACCACAGTCGGGCTTACCGCTAAGTCTTGGAAGTTTTGAGGGAAAATTGGAGATGTGAGATTAGTCGTTTATCTGGATTGTGGAGCTTCCCCCAATTTCATTTTGAAAGATTTGATATCTAAATGTGGGCTGAAGCAAGAAGCTACACTTCCATATGTGGTAGAGGTGGGAGATGGGCATAAGGTGCATTGCCAAGGAAAGTGTCAAGTGTTCATTCTAGATTTACAAGGTCTGCAAATTCAACAAGAATTTTTCGTTTTCAATTTGGGAGGTGCTGACATTGTTTTGGGGCTGAAATGGTTAGCAAGCCTTGGGGAGGTGAAGACTGATTTTGGGCAGTTAAAATTGACGATTGGTAGGAGAGAAAGGGAGCAAGTTTAACAGTTGTTCCCACTTCATCTAAATTTGAATTTTCTTTGAAGAGGACTCTGCATGAATTGAAGCATGAAGGATCATTCTATTTGGTTAAATAGGGTCAGGAAAAGGAGGTTGCCAGTTCCAATTTACCTATTAAAATTATGGAGGTTTTGAGGTTGCATGAGGAATTTTTGTTGTTCTTGTCTATTTCCCTACTCCATCGGTAAGGAATAGACGTTCATTGAATAAGAAGTATCTCTTTCTTTATAGTTCTAAATACTAGTCTTATCACAGTATATAAGCCTATTTCTTTTAAACTATTTAAGAGCTTGATCTTTCTTTGTCATATACTAAATTTTAGTATATGGTAAAGTGGGTCTATGGGTTAGTTAGACTCCAACTAGGGGCCCTAGCTTAAGGGGGGTCGTGAGAGAAAATAATCGTTCAAGCTCTTGGACGTAACAATGTGAGTTATTGGGAGGGTTGGACTTTTGGATAAGGATACCATAGGGTGCGATTAGCTTACAAATTGTTTTATTTGGGTTCATTCTCAGAAGATCGTTGTGTATTAGATCGATAGATGTGTATTTTACGGTTCAATGTGGAAAATATTCAATTTATCTTACAGTTCAATGTATATTTTGCACTGGCTTGTTAGTTCATCTCATGCTTATTATATGCGTTTGATTATATCTCTAATTTCTGTGTCGTCATATGGTGGTCTGATACGTTAAAATACTTGTAATATCTACTACTTGTGTATTAAGCCACAAATGAAGCAGTCATTACCGGGATATTTGTTTTGCCACTGTAATTATAGAAGTACACATATACTCGCTTTGCTTTGGTCCTAGAATCACAATTTTATGTCATTTCAAATTTGTGTTCATTTAACAAACAAAATAAGGATATGTTTGGACTTTAATACAGGAATGTGCAGCTGCCTTTGTGTTCTTTAAAAGCCGTTATGCTGCTCTTACCGTTGCTCAAAGTCTTCAAACATCAAATCCTATGCTATGGGTCACAGACCTAGCTCCTGAACCACAGGATGTTTACTGGTCCAACCTTTGCATACCATACAAGCAACTTTGGATCCGTAAGATAACTACATTTGCGGCTTCTGTCACCTTTGTCCTTGTATTCCTTATCCCTGTCACATTCGCCCAAGGATTGACTCAACTGGACAAGCTTGAGAAAATGTTCCCTTTTCTCACAGGAATGCTTCAAAAGTAAGTTGTATTTACACATCAGACAACATTTTCACAATATTTATGGATTAGAATTTGGTAACAAATATTTATGCATGAAAAATTAAATGTTGAACTTCATTTAAGAAACCTTCTCTCTGAGCAACAAAGGTGTATTATATAAGAATCCATATATATGATCAAATACCTCCTCAAATATAAGAATCCATGTACAATCAAAGGCCTGCCTCAATTACTAAATTATCATATGCTCGATTACTCTACAAATTACAGTGTGACGCCTGTGATTCGCGATATGCATCAATAAATTATGATGTAGAAGAATTTGTTCAAAGCTAGTAAATCTTCAAGAAAAGATTTTAAGAAGAAAAACAAAGCTGAATTCTTGGTAGAAACGCTTTCATTTAGGATGATCAACTCAACTGGTTGACTATGTTGAAGAGTGGCTAATGAATAACCCCACTTGTTAGCTTAACTATTTAATAGTCTGATCTTTAAGTAAACATTTTTACCAAACGAAGAATTCATTTTTTGTAAGTTCTCCTAGATTTTATTTGTCTTTCTATTAAGCTTATTGGTTAGTACCATCTGCTCTGTTTGTTTTCTGACCTGATGTTTGTGTATTTGAAATACTTGTTAAAGTTGCTTATTATTTGTCCTTCTACTTCACCTAATTTCCGGTTATAACTTTACACGTATACACTTTTTTTTTCTAATAAAAGATTAATTTATTAAGTCAGAAAATGATTATAACGAGAAGGGTGGATGGATGAAAGGATACTCACTGGCATAAAAACAAACCATTAAACAACAAAGTAAAATTTGTAAATTAACGCAGCAAAGGTACCCAATCTCTCCTGTATCCGCTACGGAAATCTCATTCAAAACAAATAAAAGCCAAGTATGTAATCTTACTGAAATTCAACAGACACAGTGCAATATGTATCTCATTTCAAATACATGAGTTACACATAAAGAATGTCAAAACATTGTTTTTCTGTAACGGGGATTATTATAAATTGTAGTTGATGATTATTTATGTGTAGGATGTGAAGGTTAGCTTGGTAATTTAGATTTTTAAGCCTTTTTAAAATTTTTTATCAATTGAGCAAGTATTTGTTTTGCAGGAAATTTGTGATTCAGCTGGTGACTGGTTACTTACCAAGTGTGATTTTGGTTTTATTTTTATATGCTGTTCCACCAGTGGTGATGCTATTTTCAACAATGGAGGGATGTGTTTCTCGTAGTGAAAGGAAGACGAGTGCATGCTCCAAATTTTTGTACTTCACAATTTGGAATGTTTTTTTTGTTAATGTTTTTGCCGGGTCTGTTATCAGCCAACTCGCAGTATTTAGTAGTCTAACAGAATTACCTGCCCAACTTGCCAAGGCTGTTCCTGCGCAGGTGATATGCCCATATTTACTTGGCAATATTTAAAATTGCGTATCCCTTGTGTGGACTTCACTTGCATAATTTTTTTTTTGGCATCGCTAAACTAAGTGTTTTTTCCCTTAAGTTTTTTATAACAATGAATTAGTAATTCTTCCATGATTATTTCTTCACTTTAATGTGACTTTTTCATGTCATACAGGCTACCTACTTCACAACATATGTTTTATCATCGGGTTGGGCAAGTTTGGCATTTGAAATTATGCAACTCTTTCCGCTTTTTTGCAATCTGTTCCAAAGATTCATACTTGGGTATAATGAGGATACGATCAATGGCTTCCTAACTTTTCCATACCATACAGAAGTTCCAAGGATCTTACTGTTTGGATTCCTTGGGTTCACCTGTTCTATTCTGGCACCCCTAATATTGCCCTTCTTGTTGTTCTACTTTGTACTGGCATACCTCGTTTACCGAAACCAGGTTAGTACTTCTTACATGTTTTGTTCCTTTTAATTTGATTAATCATGAAGTTAAATTGCGTTAATGCTTTATATATGCATACACATTTACCTTTACGGACATTGTATATTTGTTTTAGGGTGGCTTAGTGGTAAATTTGGAAGGGAGGGCAAGAGAGGTTGTGGGTTCAACTCCCACTTCTAACACTTGAGAGTTATAAGGTTGGTTTGATGGGTTTGGGAGGGAGGGTGGATGAAGTTGTAGATTCAACTCCTTTTACTAATAAAATACTAATAACTAACATTTGTTGATAAAAAAATAAAAGTTGTGTTACACTGTTTTATTTTGGGCATTTGATAGATTTTGAATCCCTTCCCAACTTGACATTTTAATGTGGTGACAATTTTCGAGCAATTTTATATTTGTGAGGTTTATGCAATTAATTATTAGGGGATAATGCGAGTTCAGGGATCAGAAATCCACAGTTTTGGTGTCACCTTGTTTATCGAGTAAAATTTATAAGGTTGAATGCGTTTTCTTTTACCATGGTTTAGTGCGATATTAATGCATCACTCGAGGTTTTATTCTGACATTCTGTAGTTTATCTTGTGGAAGCAGCAGCTATTTCCCCGTCCATGTTTTCACGGTAAAACGTTTAGCAGGGGTATGAATGCATTAAACCACCTCATTTTGTGATGCCATGCCTCAAAATAGCATTGTTGCACGAGGTATAATGAAAGGAATATATATTGTGGTTACGAGTAGCTGAAACAAACCATAGGACAGCTGATATAGTTCAAACCAAGGTTCGCGAAATTGAATCAGGCTACAAGGTGGAAATAGGAATATAATTTGAAGGGATTATTGGCATAAGAGAAGATCTGGAACTCAAGTGAATTCTTATGGCTTGTATGTAGATCTGATTCCCTTTGGACTATAAGAACAGATAGACTAGTCGCCCCAAGACATCAGTCGGATTGAGAATACAATCGTAGAAAATGATTTGCCTTCATTTTGTAGATCATGTCCGCAACTTTAGAAATAAGAAACTTTTTTGAGTATGGTTTGATTATCTTGTTTACTGTGTGTGGCAGTTTCTTCAGTTTAATCCACCTTGAGCAGTTTCTTAGTTAAAAAATTTCACTCTACCTTGTGTGACATCATGACACGAGTGAACCTTTAATGTTTAGTAGTAAATTTTTATGATGATAGAAAAAAAGGTTCGACTTAACACTAGCATTTTCAGATTCTGAATGTATATATTAAAAAATATGATAGCGGGGGACAGTTATGGCCCATTGCTCACAACACAACGGTCCTTTCGTTGCTCGTCGCTCAAGTTATTGCACTTGGGGTGTTTGGAATAAAACAGTCACCAGTTGCATCAGGGTTTACCTTTCCATTGCTGATCTGCACTGTACTATTTCACCAATATTGTAGGCAACGATTTCTTCCAATATTTAAGAACAATGCAACACAGGTGCTTTCACTTTATTTACCCTTACAATTCCTCCCCCACTCTATTCCTTTGTAAGACCACTTGACTTCTTGTTTGTTTTAGGTTCTTATCGACATGGATAGGAGAGATGAGCGTTGTGGGAGAATGGAACAGATTTATGAACAGCTGACTTCAGCGTATTGCCAGTTTTCTAGTTCTAATCAATCCGAATGTTTCAGCAGTCAAGGGGAAAGAGAAGATGTTCGAACTCCGCAAGATATGGAGAAAGGTTTGCTTCCATATCCAGTGGAGGTTTTTCAATTTCTATCTGAATTTAAGGATATCATTTGATATATATTTTTCTTGTTTTTATTTTTCAGCCAACGAAATGACAGAAGATATATCATGGCCACCAGTTATTCATAGTTTCGATAAACCGGTAAAAGGGGGGAAGTAATTTTAGTTTTTATACCCGCAGATGTTGTAAGAATCGTGGTGTCCCCAAAAAATGGTGGAGCATCATGAATCAACAATTTTGATAACGGATAAAATCTGGGTTCCAATACCTACATAGAAAACAAGATTTGGATTGTCCCTTGAAGTTCACTTGTGCAACAGACACTGTCAATTCTGACTGAAAAATACAAAAGCTATATTTTGTTTAGTGATAAATATGCACTTCATCTATTTCTTCCTTACTATTTTGGTTTCGTTGGAGAGAAGATCTAACCTCCCCAATTTTAAGAAGTTAAGAATTACATAAACTATTTAATAATCTATGTGATTTTTAAGTTAAAAAATTAATTAAATAGTTTAACCTAAAAATATATAAAAATTAAATTTGATTTCAATTTAAAAAAATATAAAATTATTTCATTTAAAAAATAATTAAAATTGAATTGAATAAAATTAATAAATATATTAATTAGATTGAATATAAGTCGGTACACGTAACATTATTATTACATTTGACACAATATTAATTTGATACATTAAATTTTATTTTTAAATCAATTAAAATTAAAATAATGTTCACTATTCTTTAATTATTTAAGCAATGTTAGAAAAATAATTAAATTGATGAAAATTGAGATTTTATGAATAAAAAACAATATTAGGACTAAATTCACAAAACAAAAAATAGGGATTAAATTAATATTTTAACCAGATTTTAATTTTGAGAATAATTTCAAACTAACAATGATTTGCTAATAAGTTTTTTTGTGTGTATATTTTACTCATCTTTTTTATATGCTATAACACTTAAGGCTAATTATCACTTTTTAATATTCATATGTATCTTTGGTAATATCTAATAGAATTTTTGCATGGTGATGTTTTCCTTATATAGGAATAAGAAAAACAATTGAAAGTTGCATGCTTTAAAGTCATTATTTGTCAAAACTTTACGAGAGTACCATAACTTTTTATTGACATTCTCTAAGTTGTGATAGGTAGAGAATATTGTATCTTTACAAATATCCTTATATCACTACCAAGGCTAAAGTGAACTTTTGCATATCTATAATTGCTATTTGTACCAATATCTCCTTAACATAGTCACTATAGACTAATTGCAACATAAAAAGATATTACAAAGAGTATTAAAAAAACTCCCTTTTTTTCACTAAACATTTTCTAAATTACACTCACGACACATTTAAGTTGAGACCTTGTACTCTCCAAACGCTAACAGCTACAAACCAAAGGAAAACAATAATTTTTCATCATTGTTATAAAAGAGAAGGAGTTAATGTTGTCATTTGGAAGCTGAGAGTAAAAGAACCAAAAACCCAACAACAATTACAAGAGTAGGAAAATCAATGCTTTCCAAATCACACTTGGCAAGAGAATAACATGTTATCCAATCATATGATGTTTTTGATTTAAAAAGTTTCATCATATCTAGTGATCTCGAGTCATGTCATAAAAATCTTTACACAGATAATATACAACAGACATAAACTAAAAGAAAAAAAGAAAAAAAGAACTATAAATCAACACATGACTGAAGGTGGAAAAGAATGAATGGGGATTCTAAGATAAGATATATTAATTATTTTTGGCTCCTTTGACACACAAATACAGTGGGCCAATGTCGGCTATGATTTTCTCGGAAACGGTATTAAAAAATGTCTGCAGCGATTCTGATGCAACGTTGTAAGAAATGCAATTAACGAACAAAACATGTTTGTCTGGTTGAAGGGCGGGACTGAAATTTGAGAAGTTTACATGTTAGTGAGTGTCATTATCAGAGAATAAAGAAAGAATGGTATTCCAAATTCCAATTGATTTAAATTTGCTTAGGATTCAGAATCCAGATAGAAGGAGACTTGTTATTATAAAAACGATGACAGATGAATTATGATATAAGAGAAGTCGTCGTTTGGCTCTTGTCAGGGTTAGGGCATTACCTTCCTATATGGCCTCAATCACGGATCTTTGCTAATTACTTTTGTTTTCCTCTTCATTTCTTAATTATTATATTTCTGTAAAGTATCAGCTAACTCAATACTCAAGTTTTTAATTCCTTGTTTTTATCTTCTGGGATTGTTCTTTCCTGTTTCTTCTGCCTTTCGGATATTCCTTTTTACTTTACAGACCATAATTATTCATATTTATTAACTTTCTTTAATTAATTATTACTAATTTCATATACCTATTAAAACCATGTGTTTTTTGTATGTCTTTTATTCTTTGGCTCCCAGATATATATATATATATATATATACAACGTCTAACTACTTCAAAGTTCTGTGTATGTGCGTGTCATCAGTTAATTAGAACTATGCAAAAACATTGGTACACCTTATTTCTAGAATCACCATAACTACTTTCGTTAAACTTTGTTGTATAGATAATGATAATTTTTTTGAAATTTAGGAATATTAATTACGTGATTATTGATGAAATTATATAATGGATAAGTAAATGGGACCTAATTAAGTTTGAAATAATGGTTGACAAAATGATTTGGTAGGCAGTTTCATGTCAACCAATTCTAACAAATCATGACCATTATTACTTAGCAGACAGTATCGATAGTGAAGAAAAATTGATGAACATAAATGTTACAACTGTAAACAACTACATATTTATGCAGACGCAGTGGCGAAGACAAATATGAGCTACTACATGACAATGACTGCTTTGAACTTTTTGAGTAAAAAATGGTAGCTAAATATTTTGTATTGGATGTGATGATAACCACTATCATCTCTATGTTTCATCTTTTCTTTGTTTTTCACACTTAGCTCAAAAGACTGTGAGTAGCCAGAATATATGTGAAAGTCACCTACATCAGGTCTACAATATTCTGCGTCAAGATCGAAACAAACAACTTTTTTCAATCTTTCGGAAGAATGTCAAAATCCCACATCGGTTGAATATATATATATATATATATATATATATATAAAGATTTTTCTTAGATATGAATTCTCCCTTCTTAAAATAACTTTTGAAATTTAGTAATGAGAACTCAAAAGCACATTAATATATTATTCTAAGATGTTATTTTAGTTTTGTTTTTTCACCTGTTTTGTACAACATGTAATAACTATTCTGATTTTGGCATATACATGCATTTCAATCTTTCAAACTATGATTATTTCACTAATCTTCTGAAACTTGCTGCATTTTTCTACATCCATCAAGGCGACTTCTTCCTGAAAATATAAGATATTGAAACTTATTAATATATGTTTTTGTGGTTAACAACCATATCAAATGTCCAAATCTTGATTATAACTCACTTTTTATTGTTTATAATAAAACCAGTTAATATATATATAATAAGTATTTGTTGTTTTAAACTAGGATGGAGTACTAGAAAATACTTATTTGAACAAATCTTTCTTACAAGTAAGAAAAAGAGTGAAATAAAATTTTCCAAAAATTAAAATCAACTCATGAATTAATTGATAAAAACTCTTTCATACAGTTTTTTACATTTTTTTTTGAATTTGTAACTTAAGTTAAATTCTTTATCTTTTCTTCTAAAATTATGGATGTTAAGAAACTTATCCAAAATATTAATTAGAAGATATTTTGGTAAAGTTTGCGTTGGTTGAACTTTTTGCTGATAGATAGGTATTCATTCCGAAAAGAATATTATTACAGTGATAGAAGAAGAATGATGATAAATAAGTTAACTTCTATACACAACCAATTAATATTATTTGTTCAGTGACACAAAGATTCAAGTTACAGCAACA
Source organism: Vigna radiata var. radiata (assembly GCF_000741045.1). Lineage (NCBI taxonomy): Eukaryota > Viridiplantae > Streptophyta > Magnoliopsida > Fabales > Fabaceae > Vigna > Vigna radiata. Next base: position 20,920,778 of record NC_028355.1, on the reverse strand, counting down.
GCTTGAGACTACTCGCCAAAGTTTCACTCTCACAAGCATAGTTATCAAACTTTCAACAATTTATTTCTGAAGTAAATTCACAGCTTCAGAGTCAGTGAGTAAGCTTTTGATTGGATTTTTTTAATCAAAATGACAGCACCAAAGTCATCTTTGGTTTATGATTATACAGAGAAAGGGAAATCTAGAAAGCAAATATAGGGTTTGACATAGCCTTCCTATTTTGCTTCCATCTTCTTCCTCTTGTCACAAGGACCTTCCGACCACCTTCGACCTTGTCTTTCACCTTCTTAGTTCAATTTCCTTGCTTTTAATCTTCATGCTTTTTTTTATAATTTGAAACAATTTTAATATTCCAAAGTAATAGGTTCTCTTTCAGTCGTTTAGTCTACACAATCCTTACTGTTTATGATTGGAGTATGTTGTGCATTTTATTAATTAATTATCATTTTGATGGTGGTCTAACACATTATTTTCACAGCAACACCAATAATTCACGTATATATTCTGCTTAAATTCAAATTTACATGAGTGAAATTAACAATTAACTTTCTACACTTCTTGTACAACCCTACTTTATTACTTATTTTTTTAGGTTTAGCATTTTGTTTTAATAGAAATTCTGAATTTGACATTTTCGATAGGAAAAAGATTCTTTCGTATTATTTGACTATCATTTGATCATTTTTATAAAAGTAAAATATTTTAATAAAAGATAATTTTTGTATTTTAAAAATAATGAAAATGAAGAATAATGAAAAATAAATTATAATGTGACCTTGCTAATAATAACTATTAAGTTTATAAAGAAAGAGATTCATTGGAAAAAATACAATTTCAATAAAATTTGAACTCAAATAAAAGATTATTATTACTCTCTACTTAAAATTTTAATACGAAAAATTTATAAATTTTCACTTTTATATAATATTCTACCTTCTGGACCTAATATGAAATTCTAACCATAAGATAGATAATAGAATATGTGAGTTACATAAGTATGTGTAGAAGTTACTTATCCATAGCACAATAGATTATGGTAAACAGAAATGAAGTTTTCAGCATGAGTCGTTTGACCAAAGAACACCTTGTATTTAAGAGTCACGTATGTCTTCACCTACCATGTTATCAAGGGATGCTGCAACCGTCCCTAGTGCTCCTTCGAATTTAATTTTATCTTCTGCAGGCATGCCTACGAATAAATAAGTAAATAAAGAAAGAAAAGTGTGAAAACAAAGCATTACGTTCATGCCAGTAATGGTGAAGTTTTTCTGACAAAATGCTTATCTTCTGCTGCCATCGCAGTAACTGAAAAGGAAATGATTCCTTTGTTTGTCAGCTTAAGAATTGCATTCAGTACTGCAAAATATGTAGTTAGAGCATATATTCAAACAACGACTCTTAAAATTACAACCAAATAATACAAACAAATGAGATAAACTGCACTGCCACTGATTGATCAACACGTGAGAAAGTCTGAGATCTAGCAGATTTTATTATCTATATGGGAGCACTAGCTTCCCTTTTGCTAACTTCAATTGATACATATAATTCCAACTTCCATCAATAGAAATAACAAATAATGTACACGATATGATGCTATGGGTAGCTCAACTCTTGAAAAGCATTTTCTCGTGGAATCTCTTGCCTCACACCCTCGAAACTCGAAGCAACAAGAGGAGGATAAATCAAAGAACTTGTCTCGCTCCAATTAGTACTTTGCCCACAACATGAAGATGCACAACCACCCATTATCTTATCGCTAATCATTTCCTCTCCATATAAGAACTCCAACCCTCCTAATAACCTTTGAGAATAATCATTAGTAGAAACCATTTCCCCAATAGCTGCGGAACTGAAACTCACTTCTCCTTGCACCAACTCAGAACAGTACTCATTACTCTGACCAAATTGTACTTGGCTGTTTGCAATAGAGTTCATGCACCCAGAAGAGCTAACATGGACTTGCTCCTCTTGAATTTGTTGTGTTGATGATGAGAGAGAACCCTGTGGAAACTGAACATTCAGCCCTATGGGTTGATAATCATCGGAGAATCTCCCTCCAAGCTTGATTAGAAGTTTTCTAATAGAGTCTTGGTCGTTGAAACTTGGATTTTGACTTGTGTACGGTGAAAGTGGCGGCGCCGGAATCTGTGGCCAACTAGGCTGTTGTTGAACAATGTTTTCCTGAAGCAAGAGTGAGGAATTGTTCTCCTGCTTAACGACACCGTTTCCTTTGTTACGTGCCTGCAGTTCCTTACGATGCTTCCCTAAAAGCTTCTTCTTCAGCCTCGTGTTCCAGTAATTCTTTATGTCGTTATCAGTTCTTCCTGGCAATTGTGCCGCAATCACCGACCACCTGCGCGTTACATCACACAAAACGATTGATTAATCATTCAACCGAAAATGAAACTCCCATGTTTATTTAAGAAAAATAACATTGTTAAAACAAGTTAAAGATTGTTTTTTTTTTTCACCCATGTATCCTCTTTCAGAAACAATAGTAGTTACCTGCTTCCAATGCTAACGTAGAGGCTGCAAATGATGTTATCTTCTTCTTCAGAGAAGCCACCGTGCTTGATGTTAGGGCGGAGGTAGTTTAGCCACCTGAGACGGCAACTCTTGCCACATCGTTTGAGGCCTGAGTGAGAAATGAAGAGAAATAATAAGATGAAAAAGTGTAGCTAGGTCAGAAGAAATAGGGTTATATCTGAGAATAGTATGTGTATGATACCAATCTTCTGTGGCAAAGCGATCCAGTTGCCTCCGGTTCCGTGCTGTTCGATGTAGGATTTGAGTTTGGCATCTTCTTCCGGCGACCAAGGACCTTTCTTCACGTTTGCTTTGTCACAGCAAGGTGCTCTTCCCATGGTGATGTTGTTGGTATGAGAAAACTTTGATTGATTATTGGGACAAGGGTTGTATTTAGGGTGTGAATAATTGAGAGAGAGAAAGTTATTTAATTATAAAAGTAGGAGCGGATAAACATGATTCCAATTGAACATCCAATCGTACAAATTTTATATAAGAATGTGGCAGAAAAGAAAGATGTTAATGTAGAAAATTCCAGCTATTTAGTATTGGTAGAATACGAGAAGAAGAGTGGTTCTTCTTGTCTTTCTTAAACTGGAATCAAATTTTCTTGCAACTTTTTAAAGTCCACTCCACTCTGACCCTCTCTGTCCAACTATATATTAGCATATGACATGCCTATAACTCTTCCTTTTCTTCACTATTTCCTTCTTTCTATACAAAATTAATTAGTTCATGTACAATGCACTACCATAGTTTATGTCATTATTGAAACTAATACATTGAGTAAAAAATAATAATTTATTATATATAAGTAGTACAAATTTCATCTTATAACTTTTTTAAGTTTATTTTTTTATCATAATATACCAAATGCACAAATTAAAATTTATTATCTTGAGTTTATGATATCATCTTAAATAGTGCATATCTTATTTTAAAATTGATTTTTTAAGATTAAATTAGATTTAAAATTTATTTAATACTATAGTATCAAAATTGTAAATTAAAATTTATATTGTTAAATTTATTGTTTCATCTACTTTCCATCAAATTTTACATTTAAAATATATATATATACGTCAGAAGATAATTATATATCTCGAAAAATCAATTTTATAAAATTGAATCACTTAAAATTTCCTTCTTAATTGGAATATTCTTATAATATTACTACCTTTTTATTTCAACACGGATACTTATATTTTTTCTAATATTTGAATATTTGGTCTCAGGATTATATAGAATTTAATGGAAACATGGTTGACATGTTTTAGAAGATTTTTCACATTTTTTTATGGGAAAATTGAATTTGAGTCGAGCATAGTTGAGTTGAAATAATTTTAGCTATCTTTTTTAGGACCAAATATTTATAAATATTGTTAACTTTTTTTAATAATTAAATATTTATATGTAAATTGTATTAATTCATAATCACTTTTAATCTCAATTAGTTTTCTAAAATCAGTTTCGTTGGGAACTAATGCTGTGAAAACTCATCCAAAACACTCTAAATCTAATTACAATCACATTCAAACAAGTGCTTTCATCATGAACATAACCTTCAACTATTTAGATGGCAGATTTATAGCATTAAAAGGTGATGAATTAAGTTATATATATATATATATATATATATATATATATATATATATATATATATATATATATATATATATATATATATATATATATATATATATATAAGGCAATCAAAATTTTATAATCTCTGTATTTTTCTGAATAACCAATAAAGTAGTTGCTCATTATTTGGTAGTCCAATTTTTTTTCATTTGACTTGTAAGGTCTTGTTTCAACACATTCTCACACATGAAAGTGTTGTAGCAACTACCTTTATTGACACTCTATTTAAAGTATAAGCTACAGTCTTTAGTGTTTCTCTCCATAATAATTCTGGCAAGGTGAAATGACAAATCATACTCCTTCAATATTTTGAAGAGTCTGATTTCATCTTTTAGTCACCTCAGTCATGCTAGATGAACCTTATATGGTGTACTGTGGGACAATTTCACATTCCTCAAGGTATTTGGCAAAAGTTCTTGGACCTTGTTTACCTGATCCATCAGATCTGGCATAATATTATTCATCACCACGATCAGACTTAACATTCTTATCCCTTTTGTTGAGTTGATTCTCAACTTCAGCCTAAAGATTTGAGTACATCCAGTGATTGAGATTTTTCATGTATAAGATATAATTATGCAAAAATAGAGTAATCTAAGAATGATATAAAATATTATGAAAGTGTAGGGAATAACCCATAAATGTCCATATGTATCAATTCTAAGACATTTATAACTCTATGTGCACTTAATCTTGATGTCTTTGTCTATTTACCTTTAAGGAATTTAGCACACAAACGTCGAGTCAATAGAGTCCAAGATCCCATTTGACACAAGTCACTCAACTCTATTTTTACAAATATGACCTAGAAGCATATGTCATAATACTCTTGAATTAGTATGGTAAATTTTATGCTTAGTACTAGATGATTTATTATTAAATGATTCACTATAGAAAGCCACCATATCTAGCATAGACATGTTATCATTAACCAAAAGCGAGCCAATTCTAACAAAATTTGAATTTAAAGATAATTTGAATTCATTGTTTCTAAATGAATACAAATATTCTAATTTGAATTCACCTGCACCAATTTGTCATCTCCAACATAGATCCATCTTTCACATTCAGTTAGTCTTCCACTACAAGAAAAATTGATATTATCGATGACCAAAATTTGTCGGTAATATATAATTTTTTTGATAAATTAAAATTATTAATGGTTTACCGATAGTAAAAAATATGTCGATAAAATTTTCATCGGTAAATTTTACTAACAGAATTTTTGTTTCGTCAGTAATTAGAAATAGATTTTTTTGTTGATAAAATATGTTGATAATTATCAACAAAAAAAAAATCATCGATAAAATGCATCAGTAAATACCGCAACTGGTTCATTTTCTTCCTCCTCCCTCCTTCCTTTTCTTCCTTTATTTATTTATTTTTTTTTTTTTTGTTTTGAAGAAATCTGCCACCAACAGAGCATCACGCGAACAACCAGTTTATTTCTAAACAACCAAACATCTAGTTTGATTCCAAGATTCTCATATTTGGGAGAGAAAGAAGGAGGGAAGAAAGATCTTGTTGGTGCTAGTGATGTTCTTAATCATACTACTGCGTCAACACTATAGGGGCTTGCCAGAAAAGCTGAAATGCGAACAACGTGGATTGTAGTTGGGGTGGATTGCAGTGGCATTGACTTGCAGTGGTGGTGAGGAGCAATGGTGACGAGACTCTAGGTTGTAGTGATGGTGGATTACAGTGGAGGCAGGTTGTAGTGGTGGCGGGGAACACTAGACTTTGGGTTACAACGTTGACAAATTGTAGTGGTGGTGAGGAAGCTCTAAGAAGATGAAAAACGCGAGTCTTTGAGAAGATAATCATGTGTATATGTTGATACTAAAGTGAAATTTGGACAATAAATTTGTTGTTCTTTAGACCAAAGATTACGAAAGAGTTTTTCATCGATGAAACATATTTTATTTACTGAAGAATTTTTTTTGTCGGTATTGCATAATTCATTTATCGACAGATTTTGTTGATGGAATTTTTCGTCGGTAAATAAAATATAAATTACCGATGGATTTATCGATAATTTAAATTTCAAAATCTTTCGGTAAAATCCATTCGTAATACAAATTTACTGTCAAATTTATTTTCATCGATAAAATTTCATCGATAATTTCATAAATTCAATAATATTCTGGTAGTTTATGCATCCTTTCATTGAAACACTGATGTTAACATTAATGTTAGTAGTTACACTAAAATCTAACTATCAAGTGTTTATGGGTATTGTAGCTAAATTGATCTAAGAACAAACTAAAGCAAGATCGCGCTTATAAACTCATGTTGTTTAACCCCACTTCTCATGATCTTTCTAGTCAGAAATACTTGAGTATGTAAGAGAACAAGGTTTCTCAATCCTTAATGAAAGGTCGAGATCAATGCAGTTAAGAACTATATTCATGTTCTCTTTCCAGTCCTTACAAAAATTATAATTGAAGACCAAAATCAAATTTAAGTTAATAAATAAAAACAATTTCAATTGTTCTTTGAACAAAAATAATAAGAAAAATAAACTCACAACGTAAAATTAATAATAATAAATATATTCAAATAATGATCTAACTCAACTATTAAAAATATATTGTTGTAATAATTAAAAATTAATAATAAAATATGTCTAACAATAAATTTATCTTTAGATTAATTTGTCATTCAAAATCAAAATCTTATAATTATTACACGTTTACTATTATACGTGTACATACAATATATTAAATATTAATTTTTATTTCACCCAATGAGTACTCAATGATAATAAACACAAATATTTATAATTTTTCATAAAAAATTATCTCTTAGGTCGTTTTAACGACTTCTTAATTTTTCATGAAAAATGCCAAACTACAGTATCTTTATTTATATACCAAAACCAAATTTAATTATAATATTTTATTATTATATATTAGATGCACACCAAACTCATCACTTCAAAATGAAAATAGCAGTACTCCCAAATAAAGCCATAACGATGGATTTAATAAAATCAAATACCAAATTTGATTTTTCTAACTTTTCCAATCACATCAATTTCAATTGGGTTTGACAATCACGTTACAGTTCACTTCATACTATTCAAGAAATTATCTCAAGTATTATTACCAATAATCCACGTAATCCAAAATTTTGATTTCAATCACACTATGTAGAAACATAATTCGCTAAAACCAATTCCATTCACCAATCAGTGGGGATATTGCAATTGAAAGTCAACTGCACGAGTCTCTTAAAATTCAATTGCAGATTTAATATCTACTACGGAACTTTAGGTTCACATTCACCAATAGTAATAAATTTTTGTAGGGTCTTTAATCCACTAAACTTCTTCCAAAGGAGAAAATGAAAATGAAGAAGTTGAAAATTATGATGAAGTATCAAATCCATGTGCATTTTATAATTGAAAGGTTATAGAGTTTCTAGAAGGAAAGAAATGAGGCCTTAGCAGCATTGAAAATATATGGAAAAATTGTAGGATTTTGTTGGTTTTGGTTGGTCAACAAATCACCAACAGAAGAGAAGAATGAGGCCATTACACTCTATAGCGTCCCCACTTCACTGTCAAACATGGCAACGATGTTTTGAAACATAAAACAAAGATGCAGTAAAAACAAAATGGACAAAGATGGTTTAGTTTTGAGGAAAGTAGAAGAAAGCTGTAATATTGTATAATGGTAAATAAACAATTCAAGTGTAACGACAGAGGTCTCAGTTGCTGAGTTGGATCATATAATGTTTGTAATAATTTCCATGCTTGATTTGACATGCAAGTTTGAAAAATCAAACATTATTTTGACAATCTTGTTCTTTAGTGGTAAGTAGTACAGCTGAAGCCAACTTTAGTTATAGTTTGTAATATTTCGATAAAACAAAAGTAATCTTATTGGTTTCATCAATGAAGTATGATATGATGAAGAAAAAGTGTTCCGAGGAGGAAGAGATGACCACTTATCTCAAGGTTACTTTACATCTCAAGTGGACTTTATGTCTTGTTTCATACAAAAGAGAAAAATATAAATAATGGAATAATAAAAAATACGAAAAGCTAAAGTAAAAATTTAGAAATATTTTATAAAGGAAATATAAAATATTTTATACGGGAAAAATACGTATAATGAATTCTGTTAATTTTAATTTTATTTTATTTTTGTCTTCTAAATACTCCAGCTTACTTTTATTTATTATTTTCTTCTTTAATCTCTATTACCAAACACATGGTGAATAAGTAAAACTTTCAATGACAATCTTTCGTGTTTACATGGGAAAATGAAAACAGGTGTACATCATTGTTCCACAAGTCAATATGAATCAAAGTCTACGGAATTTAGATATGAGTTTAGGATATTTTATTTTCGAATCAGGATAAGCTTATAATTTTTAAATTTAATTTATTTTAATTTAAATAAGGATTTATGTAACTTATAGGATAAGCTTATAATTTTTAAATTTTTTGAATATTTTTAATTGAGTTCTTTTTAAATTTCTTTATCTATTGATGACTGCAAATTTTGGTTTCTCAGTGTACTTGCAATTTAATTTTTTTTTATTAAGTATTTTATGTGATTTTTTATTCTCAAGTTCTATAAATAAAAGAATATTGTAAACGATAAAGTGATTTGTATTGTTTTTTAAAAACAATTAAAATCACTTATCATTTTATATTAATCATAGTATTATTTTATGTTAATTAGAACTTAAAGGAAGACAAAAACAAAAAAAGTTAAAAACATATAAATATTGTTTGGTTTGTTTTTTTCTTAAATTTTCTTCTCCTTTTAGCTAGAAGCTAAATAGCTTTTCAAAATTTTATTTTTTATCGTAAAAAAATATAAAAAGAAAGATCTTCCTTTTAAGACAAAAAAAAATAAAGAAAAAAAAAATCTTCCTTTTAAGATACACAAATATAACATGTTCGCTTTCAAAGATTTAATGCATGTTTTTGGCTAGAACTACATTTGAATTTTTTTTTGTTTAATTTTAAAAAAGTGATAAAACTATATTATTATTTATAAAATAATATAAATGAAGAGCGCAATTCATATGTTTAAAATTGATAGTGACTTACTTAGAAAAATGACAATGATTTAATATTTTTGAAAATGATAAGTTTTTATGAATAGAGGAATATACATTATTGGATAATGCGCATATACATATATATAATATCCTTTTATAAAAGGAACATCATTATTTCTGCCATTTTTCAGAGAATTAAAAGAAAACAATTGTGAAGAGTCTTGGTTAATCTACTTCAATAATCCATCCCTTCTTATCTTCAATAGTACCAGTTTGAATTCCTGAAATGGTATCGTTCAACTCTTCACAAATGGTTCCAGAGCCCGTTATATATTCCATCCTGCATGTATTCAACTTAATTAATGTTTCATCCAATCTCAAAATCTCATGTTATCTAAAAAAAATCTCTAAATAATGGACTTTTTTAGTATTAATATTTATTATTTTATTAATTTTAAACAATAGTATTTTTAAAAATTACGGAAAATTTTAGTAAACTATTAAAATTAAGATGTATAATACTTATATATCCGGTATGCCAACATTCAAAATGTAAAATAAAATTTAAATTCGAATATATTGAGGTTGCAAAATGGTTTTATAACTTAATTTATCTAAAATACTGCATCCAAAAAATTGAAATAAAAATAATTTCAAGAAATAGTATTTGAAATGAATAAAAAGTATTTCAATTTTAATATAATAAATCATATATAACTTGATGAAGATTGTAATAACTACTAACCATGAAAATATCCACTTAATTTGTAGAATGAAACATATTTTTTTATTTTTTAAATAAGAAACTTATTTTGTTTTCTTAAGAAAATAAGACTCATACTTTATTAAATTTTTAAATAGACATTAACGCTTCGTAAACTCTGAATAAATAACATTTGCCTTCCTTATATTTTTAACAAAGCAGCATTCATCTTTCTTATATTATAATAAAGTATAACAATCTTTTTTCTTACATGTTTAATAAATTAACGGTGATATTTTTTCATTTTTAATAAAATTAAATTCACCTCCCTTATTTTTTCTTAAATATTAACTAAAACAAACAAAATTACAAAATTCAAAATTAATATTTAAATATAAAAATTAAAGAGATATGAGATAGTTGAATGTCATTTACTTTCACATGAATATTTATTTAAAAGTTTACTGAAGTATAAATATTATTTTATTAAAAATAAAAGAAAAGAAAATAAATATCATTTAATATTGTTTGAATAGATAAATACAATTTTCCCATGTTTAATTTAAGAATAGTTATGAAAAATAATATATTATTTCTTTTTTATCTATAATTATTATAAATACTTTGACGCTATAAACACACTCTCACTACCCTGCATTTATATTTTTTCTTAGTTAATGGCTTGGTGTTACGAATCAGGCCATTATTTTACCTTTTATCCTGATACGTGATACTCCCTACAGGGGCAACACCTACGGCAGTTCCTGTGCAGAAAACTTCATCAGCCTCAATCAATTCATCCACACCAACAGCACGCTCTTCTACCTGAACCAAATTGGTCAATGTAACAACGTATTTCAAACAGAAAGTGACAAAAACAACATATGTGTAGTTATATAAGACCTGATAGCCAAGATCACCCGCGATTTCAATGACACTTTTTCGGGTAATTCCGGAAAGAATAGTTCCATTGGTAGCAGGAGTAGCGATGCATTTTCCCTGTGAAGTGGAAGCAACTAGTTAAATCAGCTTGTTATAAACGAATATGGCTGAAGATTTGTCCTTAGAGTAATCTTTTTAAATCATTCAAAATGTGCACAGCTGAGAAAGCAACACTATCGAATTGCAATTACATTGAAGGGGAAGAAGAACAGTTCGAAGAATACCTTGGCAATAAAAATGTTACAAGAAGAGACCTCCTCCAGATTTTTCTTGGTGGCTGAATCAAGGTACAACACGTCTGAAAATCCTCTTTTCTTGGCTGTAGTTTGTGCCATCAAAACCTACACGAAATGCCAAATTGAGCACTCTATTACAAGATCTGAACTCCTTGAAGGTCACGTATGATCCGTTTAGTTTGTGACGCGTTTCCTAGTTAAATTAATCAGGATCTACTGCAAAAATTAAGCCTCTATCATATACAGGAATTGATTGACTTTGAAAGACATACCGGTGCATAATTGGAAATGGTTTTAACGTTTCCAGTGCCGCGGCGAGAAGCACGGTCAAAGTTCTCCTCTACGTGCAAGTTGAGCGGCGCCGAACCCTCCTGTGGTGCGAATAAAGCACTCCAATTGAAATAATTGTTATGCGTAGCACAGATAAAGAAAATGAAGATTGAGAGACCTTGAAATAGTTGCGAACAGGGGAAGCGTATATGAGGAATGTGTATTCTGGTGCGGGAGCCAAACCCAAAACTGGACCCGTTCCTAAGAGCAGAGGCCTAAGGTACAAGGACCCTTTTCCCGGTGGAGGAATCTGTTTAGCTTTTACAATTATCAGTTCAATTACGCATTGCATGCCATCTATTTGTAGAATTGAAACTCGAAGCAATTAATAGTTGAATAATTAGTTGTCGTACCCAACGTTTATTAGCCAAGACAGTTTGTTTCAAAGCATGAACGAAATGTTCTATGGAAGGGGATGCCATGCACATTCTTTCTGCACCAATCTTCATTCTAATGGCATTTTGTTCCGGACGGAAGAGTAGCACGCGCCCATTTTCTTTTCTGTATGCTTTTGTGCCTTCGAATAATCCCTGTTTCCATATTTCAACAACAATTCCACCATTCCAACATAATCAAATATTAAATTCAGACTCCTGCTATTACATAACTTTTTTATTTTGTTATCATTGTGTGTTTAAGTATGAAAATTACTTAATAATATCAAAGAAATAACAACTAAATTTATTAGGCTATTGTTCATAATTCATTATAAAATTTATTGAAATTTAAATCTGATAATTCATAATATCGCCCAGGCAGTAGATTGGTAACAGATAAGTAAGGCTGTGGTACACGTGTCTGTGGCCCAACTTGAGGTCTATGACCAAACTTAAAGTTTGGTCAAACCTTTATTTTCGTGTATTTATAAAGGAAAGCTAAAGTTGGATAATTGCAGAGTCTTTAAAGTTTAACAAGCTATCTTATTTAAATAAATATAAATTATACTTTTAAAATACTATTGTTATATTAAATTGTTCACCCACGTATAAAACATGTTAAAACACTTATTGAGAGATACGTATATTATTTAAAATTTTACTGCAAGTAGACTTATAACATAACAGTTAAATTACAACCTAAATGAATGTTTCTATTTTAGTAATAAATTATATTTAACTCTACTAAATGTAACACACTTATTTTATATTTCATGATTTTTTTAATATATAATCATTTTTCATTGACTTATTACCTTATAATTTTTATTTAGAGATATATTAGTTCTATCTCAAAAACTTTAATATGCAGTAAATCTTAAAAAAAAAATGAAGCTGGACCTAAAACCAAACCAAATAACGTACCAAACTTAGGCTTCCGATTTCTTGTACTAACAAAATCCCTTGTTTTCATTCTTACTTTTCTTATTTTCGTTCCTATATTTTTCATTGAATTTTTCAAACTTTTTTATATTTTGACTAAATATTAAATTTAGACGCAATTATAATTTATTCATATTTCAATATTTTATACAATTTGGTGATCAAACTTTAAAAATAAATATATATAATTTTTTTAACTTAAATTATATAAAAATTGTGTGACGTATAATGTTAATCTATAATGTAAAAAAATTAATATTATTAAGTTGAAATAATATTATTTATTAATTTTTTAAATTTAGATAAAAATATATTAAAATTTAAAATAGAGATAGATTTAATTTTATATTAAACTAAAAACATATTTTTTTTATTAGTACTTTGAAAACTTTTTTTTGAATAACTATATATGATCGTTTATCTAATTTTATATGTACGAGTCAATTTGAAAACTAATCACAGCACGTACTTGTAAATGATAGCTTGGTTTAGAAACTGGAAGTTGAGAATGAGATTATGAAAGACGCGAAGCTTTTTATCAGGTAAACGTCAACATTGTAGAATCAGAAATGGCAAGACATGTATAAAGTTAAAACGTAAGTTTCCTAAGAAGAGAATTTGAAATGACACAGACCTGACCATAATTTAGGACTCCGGCAGCTGGACTGAGTTCAATGTTCCCATATCGACTGAGTTGGCCTTCTTCAAAATGTTGGCCCTCACAACATTTAGTAATATACATATAATCAGTAGCCATCAATCCAAATCCAAGGCTGTCCCAATCCACGTCAGCATACTCCTCGTCACTGTGTTTGTTTTTGTTTTTAAAAGTAACAGCAACATTAAAATAGATATAAATAACCATTACTTATACTCATAATAGATGATAAGCTATTATACCTGTAAGTAGGGTTTGGGCTCTCAAGAGGGTAGGGCTGAGAAGTAAACCAATTGTACCTTCCCATCTGTTACAACATAAATCTGTGTTCAGAAAATTAGACACTAAAATATAATAAGCTAATTTAATGGATATATTTACTATATAACTTTTTCTTCAATTGTAATGGAATGACTCTGATGGGTATAGAATTAAACATCAACTAATGTTTTATTAGTAGAGAAAGTTAAACCTAAATATGAACTAACTATATTTGTATATAATAAACAGATTTAGATTTTAGATAGAAAAAAATTAGGTAAAGCAATTAAAGAAAGCTAATAGATTACTTAAATTATCAAGATGAATTCGATTTGATAAACACTCCAATTTGTTGAATATAAAAATAGAAAACGTGGCAGAAACGTATAATTTGAGAACACTGAGAAAAGAAAAAACACGAGAAACATCTTCTGCGAAGATGAGGATAAGGAAGGTGGAAACATGTCCTCATGGGCATCGCAATGGTGAGGAACCTACTAGAATTAACAACATTATCTTCAATTTCATTAGTTGATGATAATAAACTTTGACAAATATAAATCATAAATATTTATGAACCAAACATTATCTTTAAAATGACTTTTAAATAATTATTATAAAATTAAAAGTAAAATCCTAGTGTATATAATAATTTATAAATACATGAATAGTACAAAATTTTCTTAATATATATTTATTGTTCATGAGAGCCATCATCTAAGTTGGTAATTAAAGGACAATTAAATAAATTATTAAATTAATAATAAAAGATAAAATGATAATTAAATGAATAAGAAACAATAGTTATTATTAGAGATAATAAACAAACTTGTTTCCATATATGTTACGTGAACTTGTTTCAATTATGATAAATAAATTTTTTTATTGACCGGATACAATTGACTATATACAAGTATAGCAATTAATATTATTTAGTTTAATTGGATTTGTTGATACAACAACTTTCAAAACCTATATACTTATTATTTTCTCTTATCCTTAATTTTTCTTAACCATGACTATTGTTTTACACAATTCTCATCACAACTTTAATAACATTTTTTTTACTTTATGTGTTTTGTTCAAGTAATATACTCATTTTGAAAAATATAATTCTTAATTTTATTGAATCATATAATTTATACGTTTACTCGATTTTTATTTTTTATAATTATTTTATATTTATCTAATTATTATTTGATATTTAATTATTATTTATGCAATTATAATTTATTTACTGATATTAACATAAAAAATATGTCTTTTCATGTTGAGTTTTTATTGAATCTTTATTAGTATTATGTACATTGATTTTTATTTTTTTAAATATTATTTAATATTTATTAGTATTATAAATATTAATATTTATAATAACAACAAAAGGCAAGAGGATGAGAAAAAAAAACTCAAATTCGTTTCTATGAAAAAAATGATGAGATGAATTTTTATTTAGAGAAGAGAAAACGAAACTTGTAGTGTTATACTGTCCCTGATTGTTATTATAACAAAGGTTTAAACCTTTTTTGTCCCCAAAAGTTAAGTTCTGATGTTTAGTTTAATTAAAATGTCAACATTGAATCTTTATGATATGAAAAATGTATTAAATCAGTACTCAACAAATCACAAGTTTTTCATTAAGTGATTTGTTGTTCATAACACCTCCCGTTAATAAATCAGGTATGAAAGCTTATGATTTATTGTTTATTAAGTGATGTCATGAGGACTGCATTGATACCTTTTTTATATCATAAGGACTAAAGGTTGACATTTTTAAAAACGGTGACTAAACTGAACATCACATCTTAATTTAGAAACCAAGAAACCAAAAAATGGTTTAAACCTATAATAAAAGAGAAAATGAGTTTTTTTCATTTATGTTCTCTATCTTTTATTCATCAAGTAAGAAGGAGCTGGAAAAGAATTGAGTAAAAGAAAGTGAAATATTAATTATCGTTTGATTGAATCTCTAAAGCACCTAAAATTAAATTCATTTATTTAACTGAATTTTCATAACTTAAAAAAATTCCTGTGGAGAAAAATACACATATTATTTTTTAATGTAAATAAGAATAACATAATTATAAAATATTTATATTGTTTAATTTTTAATTCTTATCTTCCAGGCTAAATGGAGTTTTTATCCTATAAAAACAAAATTCAAACCTAGAGTTCAAAACGACAACGAGTTTTTAGGTGCACTTGAAGATGATACACAGTAGTTATCTGTCTTTGTCAGATGAGCATCTCCAGAATTTGTACAGTCGTGGCTGCCGACGGCATAATGGTCCATCAAACAGTACTTCTGTACTATAAGAAAATTTACAAGAGGTTGGTCTCTTCTTTACTACTTAGATACACTATAGTGGATTTGGGTTCAAATGTTTATTTTAATTTAGGTTTAATAGGTTATGAGGTCGAGGTTTGTTTCAATTGGATCTTCCAATTTTTGAAGTAATCAATTAGGTCTCTAATTTTGTCAATTTGAATTAATAAAAGTTTTTCTGTTAAATGCAGTTAACGTCGTGAAATTTTTGAACATGTAGCATGCTGACGCTTCCAGGTGACATGGTTTCATGTGCATAGATGGATTATAAAAGGGTGAAATCCTTAAATTAAAAGGGTGTATTTGAAGGTGAAATCCCTTTTAGGAATTTCACCCTTTTATGCACTTTAAACGATGCCACCTGGAAGCGTTAGCGTGCCACATGTTTAAAAACTTCACGGTGTTAACTACATTTAACGGAAAGACTTTTATTGATTCAAATTGACAAAATTAGGAAGATCACTTTCAAAATTGGAGGACCCAATTGAAACAAACCTCTAAATATAGGAACCTCCGAACCTATTAAACCTTTAATTTATTATTAACTTAAGTGATACTTCTCTGTTCATTACGCATACATTTTATGTTATCTTGGAAAAAAAATGCCAAAAATATATGAAATATTTATCACGAACATGATAATCAATATTCTTTCAGACATTTTGATTTCCCTAGATTTACACAAGTTAATAGTGTAAATATTTTAAATAGGTGTTAAACATTTTCTTCATAAGAATGACCTGAAAAGATTATATGAACTACATATACATTAAAAACATAACGAATTTTAGTGTCATTCTACCGCATAAGCTAAACTTGTTGTTTTCATAACAATGATCTTAAAAGCTTGCATCTGAAACAGTGTACGATGAAGCGCATTCATAAGAAGAGGATGGAAAAGAAAACGTAGGAAAGTAAGACAAACCTTGGAGGACGCAGAAGGCGAAACATTCTGCAGAAGCAATCTCCTGAAACTGGGAAAGGAGCTTCGAATCATTGTGCTGGCTACAATGGTGAGGGAATTAGGATCCCAAACGCAAAATGATTGAGAAGGAAAAATTGGAGGAGGAAGAGGGAAGAGAGATAAGAGATACAGCCTGCTCTGTACCATGAATGCCATTATTTATATTTATATACTCTGTTTTTAGTTAATTGCACGTGGAAAATATATTTTATAGGAAAAAAGTTTCTTTTAATAATTTTTTTTTATAATTTTTACAACGTTACATTGAATAATTGATCTGTTTTAAATATTTTTTAAATATAAATTTAAACAAATTAATAAAATGATGATACGTATTTTATTATAAAAAAATAATTAAAAAAAGTTATCAAATTGTCCTTTACTCCATTAATTATATTTCCTATGTATTATATAAAATGTCGATATCTTTATGCAGTAGTTAAAATAATTGAAAATTTTAAGATAAGGATAATGAAAAGTTTACCATCTGATCTTCTCGTGTAAAAGTTAAAAGGATGAATCGCAGAAGGCCAGCACCGATCGAGGTGGCTGTACATATCCAAAATCCGTTGCCCATTACCCATTATACATATCCACGTAGATCCATATCCTCTTTCATCCATCGTGCAAATTAATTATTCAGAAATATCTTATAAAGTGGAGAAAAAAAATCTAATACTTCTATCTTATGTTTGATTTTAAAAGCTTTAATTAATAATTTGTTTTTATATTATTAGTTATTACATATTTCTTTTTACCTAATTGAATTCATATTTCTTTGAAATATTGTACATGTCAAAATTCATGTGATATATTTTAGGGTTAAATATGTTTTTAGTCTCTATAGTGATTTTGGTTTTAGTCTCTTTTTCAAATTAAAGTACAATTTAGTCTTTTAACTTTAGAAAACTCTGGTTTTAGTCCTTTTTATCAAATTTTTTAACTTTATTTGATGTTTCAAATACGTTTCATTATAGCATTTGGATTGTTTACACTCTTTGACACATTTTTGCTTCAATGTTAAGTGAGAAACGCGTTTGAAACAGCAAATAAAATTAAAAAAAAATTGGCAAAAAAGACTAAAACCAGAGTTTTCTAAAGTTGAAGGACTAAATTATACTTGAGTTTGAAAGAAAGACTAAAACCAAAATCACTCCAAAGTATAAGGACTAAAAACATATTTAACTAAATGATAATGTATCAAAATTATAGAAATGACACATGAACGTTTTGAAACTGTTATAAAAATATATAAAAACTAAATTACTAATTAATTATTGAAAAAATGCAAACAATCTTTTTATCTAAATAATTTAATTAGAAAAACTTTTTAAAGTTTAAATTACTTCTTAACTTTATCAAATTACTGTTTAATATGTTTATATATATATATATATATATTATAGAAATATGAAATTAATATGTAGTATATACACTTCAAACATTTATTATTTCATTTATATTGGTCAATAAATAAAAATTAAATTAATAATTTCTATAAAATTGAAATTGTGATTTAATTCGATGTTTTTAACAACATTCTATATAATTTCGTAGTATTTCAAAAAATAGTTTATTAATCGTCAATTTAAATATAGGAATTAGATAAAGACTTTTTTCTTATATATAATGTACTCAATATGGGATAATTTACTGTGAATATCACTTTGTATAGGAATTACGTTATGTTAAGGTGCCTAGTGCTAGATGGTTGACACTAGGCACTTCTTTTGTTGATGAGAACTTTTTTGTGATTTTGAAGAGACATCGCACGTTGAAGACCTTTAGGATTGTTAGGGTTTCTTGGAAGATCTTCATCCTTTGGTTATTCATCTCTTTCATTGTTAATCTCTCTTTAGGGTTTTTTTTGACGATGAAAAATTAAATACATTTTGTTTAAGTTAGATCTAACCATTCAAACACTTATGTGTGTTGTTTTGATTATATACATTTTTTTTATTCAATTCAATGTTTTAGTATTTTATTTTTATGTTTAATGTTTTTTATAGTTTTATCATCCATAGTTTAATATTTAATTCATATTAGTAATGAAAAATATTTTTTGTGATCTAAACCTAAAATAAAATATTTGATTAAACTTGTATTTAGGAATATAATTTGGCTCGTTAGTTGTCTTAAATATTTGTTGTGAGAGTATGTTTGTTTATTAAGTAGTTAAGAAATTAAATCTTAATAAAGACATTTAAATTCGTTCTCCTCAATGATTATGTTTTGAATAAATTTGTAAATTCACATTAATGTTAAATTGGATAAAAAGTAAGTAA
This sequence comes from Vigna radiata var. radiata, assembly GCF_000741045.1. NCBI lineage: Eukaryota > Viridiplantae > Streptophyta > Magnoliopsida > Fabales > Fabaceae > Vigna > Vigna radiata. Next base: position 20,901,565 of record NC_028355.1, on the reverse strand, counting down.
TTATATGTATGAGAATAGAGTTCAATAAAGTCTAACCCAAAAGTAATATATAGTATCATTTCTAATCTTTTGCAAAATCTAAATGTATGATAAAATCTATATAAAGAATGTTATTTGATTTGTATAATCTTAATTCCTTAAACATTCAATTATTTTTTTGTTTAAATTCGAAAATGTTAACTTAGTCACAAAATGTTAGCGATGAAAAAAAAAATTCAACAATTAAACTTATTTTATAATTTTAATTATTGATAGATATTTTTGTTGACAATAAATCTATAGGGAAATTAGATTTTTACTATGGACAAAAATATTCATTAGTAATGAATATATCAGTAAAATTTATAAAATAATTTAAAAGTTTTACCTTAATCAAAGTCAAAAGGTTAGAGTGGCATTTTGAAAATATCAGAGCTGTAGAAAGAAAAATATGGGATGCAATAAGAAATCCCCTTAATTATAAAACTTCAGACTTATGAGCCCATGTCTAAAATGGTAAACTCAGACTCTTACTTCCTCCACTCCTCACATTGTACTTCTCATTACACATTTTGAAAACTTTTCAGAATTAAAAAAGAAAATCCAAAATGATATTTTTAGAATAAAATCTACAAAGCATGAAATACATTTCAGAATATTTTTTTCGGAATAAGATTTCTTAAATAAACTCTTCCAAACACATATAATGCTTTTCAAAATGAGTTTTCTATAACATTATTATATGAAATGTTGTTCAGAGAGAATTTTCTCAAACACATAAAATACATTTCGAAATAAAATTGATGGCTCATAGGAGTTGTATACTGCAATATACCCAAAACGACGTAAACTACCACTGCAGAACTGAAAGAGAAGATAAAAAATACTCCTATGTTTCTTCCTCAATTCTGTACATGTTTAGATTGGAGTATCATCAAGAAAAAAAAAAGTGAAATATTTTTGTAGGAATTATAAAATATCTGATGAAAAAATATTTTCAAAACCTCTTGCATAGTGTCTTATGTTAAAAAAAATCAGAGATTAATAAAATCAAAAGACCAAATAGTTACCCTTTAAGATGAGGGAAAGTAGGAATTATATAACCAACTGAAAAAACTTCAAACGTAAAAAAAATAAAACTTATTCAAATACTCTACACAATTATGATTGTTCTCCTAAATAAATTTTAAAAAAAAAATATGTACAACTGAATATTAATGTTTTAGGAACCATGATCGGTCAGTAATATAAATTTTTCGATATTTATATGTTGAAATTTGATTTCCGGACACCTAATTGCGACATGTGATTGGTAAACAGGTTTAATTATGTAAATACGTTTAAACAGCTTTATTTGTGTAATTATTTATGAAAATAGATTTATTTGAGAAAAAAACTTGCACAATTATAATAATCAAGATATTTAATTTATGGAAAAAAAATATTGAAATAATTCAATATCACAAATCTAATAAAGCCAATTAACTTGAATAATTCAATTATATGTATTTTAAACATTTTATTATAAAGAGTATTTGACAAGTATGAAAAATTATTCCTATCAGTTTAATTATTAATATCTCATCTTTAAACTTAAAAAAAAATCTATAATTAAAAAACTTATTAGGATCGGTCAATTTTATTTTATTTTATTTTATTTTTAGAAAAAACTTTCAATTCAATTAAATAATCCATTAACTTTAAGTTATCAGAATCAAACCTTAGAGTTTAGTTTATATATCAAATTTATAAAAACACACCCATAAATATATTTGTTCTAGTATACCCAATTCAAATCATGATAATTGATCCTAAGTCTCTAATCTAAATTATATATTATTTCAGCGTTCTAATTTTCTAGACTATTAAAATCAATATGGATTTCTCATAAAACAGTGAATTCGACAAACAAAAATTATAACTTCATACTAATTTTATGTTCTATCGAGTGTGAGGTTGAGTCACTTCAAACAATTATATAATTTCTACTAAGATTTTGGTAGTTGTTCTTCTAATTCTCGTCTTCACTCCACTATTCGGAAATGTACTTGTTAAAGGTTTTTAAATGCCTAAATCAATAAATTGTCTGGTAGCTAAATGTCATCAGATAAATACACAGTAAATGTGATCACCTACCTTTTACTTTAATCTGTATTTATAGTTTTTGGCATGAGTTTGAGATTAGTGAAACTTTAATCACAGTTCAATCTCAATCAAATACCCCTAATTACTATTTGTCTTAGTTGTTAAACTTGTTTTTTCTACTATGCTCAGACGTCTCTACTCCTAACCAATCGGTCTTATCTGTTAGTTCTGCTGCTCTTAATAACTGAAAGTACTTCTTTTTTTACATGACCGTCCGACCAGCTTGGTGTAAGAAAATGGATTCGGACCATATGGTACAAAATCTATGAAAAATTGTCAAGTTTATATGAAGTCTCTCATTTTTCAAATGAAGCAAAAGCCATCAAATAAATGGCATAAAAAGAGAACTCACTGTTTTTTTATAAAAGAAATTTGATGAAGAAAGTAAACATAACTTAAAAATAATAACTTATTTTCATTAGATTATATAAACATTTAAGTCTACTTTCATGAATAGTATAATAAAAAAAAACGTCTTGTTAAATACACGTAAAAAAATAAAAAATAAACATAAATTTATATACACATAAAATATCTAAAACTAATAAAATAAAATTTATTTATTTTATTATAAAATAATATTCTATCACGTTTCTCGTGAGCTTTAACATATTCTGCATAATTTCCTGCAGAGGAACCAGTGTTGAGAATTGTATCATATGCCAATGATTAATGAAGCAAAACACTACCAACCTTAGTTACAGCAAAACCTTTTGAACATGATTTTTTGTGTATTTCATGTTCCAATCTTTTTCACTGAATGAACAGTGGGATAATGGATCCAAAGAGAAAGAAGCAGATGCTAAAGAGTACTGAAATGATTACGTAGATTGCAATCAAAACCAAAACTGTATTGATAGTGCAGACAAAGGTGATGGCTTTGTTGACATGAATCATTGGTAAAGAAGAAAAGAAAGAAGGATGTGGAAAAGGCAAACTATAAGCACAAACCCCATTTCTCAGTGGTTGATGGGCCTTAAAGCCCGGAACATATCTCAAACCTTATCTCCAACATCCCATCTTCCTTGCAAAAATCAAACTTATAAAACATTGTTCAAGTTTCTTGGTACGCCTGATAGGCATCATCAATTCATCATCATAATCCTCCTTTAGAATGAAATACCCAATCATGTGAAATTATTGGTTGGTCGCTATTTCATTTCTATCTATCCTTCATTTTTAAGCTATCTATCTTTTTCTTTTCTCTCTTTCGTCTCTATTCTAGTACATTTTTAGTATCAAACTGTTTTTTGTTTAATCCCAGTTAAACCCAATCATCCTTTTGCTTTAAAAAAAGTAAAAATATAATTCGTCTCCTCTATATGACATTGCAAAACAAAATTATTTTATTCAAAATTAGAACATAATACATCTCAAGTATTATTATTCGTTTTGAAATTTTGTCGTCAGGGTTTTCTCCTTAAAAATTGTCAGGAAAAAAAATATTTAAATTGTTTTAAGTTTCAATTTAAATTATAATTTGCATTGATTTTGTTTATGCTTTTAAATGATATCCTACATTAATAAGATAGATAGACAACAGACTATTCTAAGATAAAGGTTTATTATAAATTGATTTTATTTTTAATTATAAAACTTTTAATATTATAAAGGTTTTGTAGGTGGTTTTATAATGATAACATGCAGCTTAGTTAATAAAATATTTGTTAAGAAGTGAATTTTAAACCTAACTTAATCTCACAAAACCGATTTGTAAGGTGAAATTTGCATACACTTATATTATAAATTGGTTTTATGTCAGACTTTTAAAACACCCTTTCACACCGAGGTATAAACATTATCTTGAACGTGAGACTAAACATCAATAAGTGATCCAATAGCAACTCGATAGCAGGTGAAATAACATGTCCAACAAACAACAAATATCATTAGGATAAACTCTGTTATACCTTTGATTCCATTTCTTCACATTTACTAATTATAATTTGTTTTATATATTCACCAGCAGTACAGGATAGAAGCATAAACACGAACAGGTTTGATGGCTCAGTCTTTGCTGATTTTTTACTTCAAATTCTGATTCACACCACTACGAAACAAAATACTTTTAACACCCCTTCACGTCTCTTTTCTATATATAATTTTGGTCCGTGACATTGAGACTTACCAAATAACTCATTATTAGATGTGAAGTTCTGATGATCTCAAAATTTCATGTAATGGCAGTCATTTTCCAATCCTATGAAAACAAATCACTAATCCAAAGTTGACTTTAATCTCACTCACAAGCAACTTAGCCTTGGTAGGAAATGCACATAAAGAAGCGAATTCGGTAAGAAAACATAAATTAAAAAAAAAAATTGCATTTAATTTTCATGAATCAGAAAATTAGTTAAATTAGAGTTAAAATAAGCCTCCGAACAATAGGATTCAAAGATTAAGAGTGAGAAAAAAAAACTAATTAAAATGTTATATGAAAGCTTGAGAAACATGTTTGATAGTGGATGTTGCTTTCGTTTTTCACTTGTCATTACTTGCTTCCTTGATGGGTGCGTAGCATCTTTCAACTCTAACCACAACTCTGTCTTTTTTTTCTTCATGGCCAATCCTATTTTCTCCATTATTTTTCATAAATGAAACTTATGAAAATAACAGTTAAAAATAATATATAAAGCTAATTAAGAATTTTTATAATTAACTGAACCGGTCAGCCTAAAGAATCCAATTAGACAATGATACTAGAACAATAAAAGAATATCAGTGGAGTCATTATGAGATAATCAGTGATATAAGTGTGATTAAACTGTGATTGGATCCAATTATATAAATATATGTAGTTGTAGTAACCAAATGTGAGTTTTTTTAAGTACTCCTATTATTATTTTATTGAAAACATTATAAATTCTTTTCACTCTTTTTTGACAAATATTTTTGGATGACTTCATTAAATATTCAATGTGTATGTTAAGTTTTTTTAATAAATAATTTTAGGTGTTAGTATTTGGTTAGGGATAACTCTTAATATGCTAAGTTAAAAAAATAAATAATTTGGATAAAAATGGTTATAAATAAAAATGTAATTCATTAGAGATGTCATAAGCCTCTAACACTATTGTTTGGGTGAAAATATCGGGTGTAATGTGAAGATAACAAAAAATTTCGATCTTATAAAATTATATGTTGAATATTTTATTTTTTCTTCCTTCAAAAGTGATTGGTTTAATTCTTAATTATTTGAAAAATGTTTGTTTTATTTTAAATATTATATATCAACAGTGTTTCATAAAAAATATTGAAGTAAAACTTTTACAAATTTGAAAATATTATGATATGTTAACAATTTTTTTTAATAATTTTTTGATAATAACATATGTATCATTATTTTAGTGATTTGTTTAAATTTATTTTAAAAGAAAAATTGAAACAGATCAATTATAAATAAAAAAAATTGTTAAAAAACCTTTTTCATTTTAAAATTATGTGATACATATTGGTACATTCGGTTTTGTGTAGTGGAGAAGGAGGTAATAAGATTCTATATCTTATGCGTTAAGCAATTTAATAGAAAAGCTTGAAGTGAATCAAAAAAACACTTTTGGTGGTGACCTAATTGGAACACGTGTCCTCCTGGTCAACCCACTATCCTCAAAGACAACGTTGTTCTGTCACACATATACCCCTTCAGGAAACAAAAATACTTATTCCTTTATAATTTTAAAAATTAAAATAGTTTTTAATTATAATCTGATTTCACTGTGTATCCTTATTTTGAACTACACATATGCATACAAATTGATTTTCCATGTAAATAATATGATCTTAATCCCTTTGTTATAATTAATCAACTAATAACATTCTCATGTATTGCATGGATATTTTCAACTTAGAAAAGGATAAAAATCAAATTTCTAAAGTAGTAGGTTTTTAGTACAACTATTTTGCTTAATAACCTTTAGTCTATACATCAAACTTTAATAATGCAATTGCTCTATTAAAACCTTTTAATGAATAAATTAAATTTATTAAATTATTTGTTCCTTAACTAATACCATTATAGTTTAATGTATATATATTTTTTTCAAAACTATGAATAAATATTTACTATATAAAACTACGTAACGTAGTTATAGATATTTAATTTAGGTCTAAATATGTTTTTAGTTTATGTAAAACTATTAGGTTTGAGCATTCGTTCTTTTTTTAAATATTATTTAAATTTTGAAACATAATTTGTAAATTTTGATTTTAACTCCTATATTTTTTAAAGTTAAATTTTTTATTTTTAGATGTTACAATTCATGTTTAAATAAATATATAATATTTACTCAATAATCAATATTTTTATTTACAATAATATATATATATATATATATATATATATATATATATATATATATGTATGTATGTATGTATATATATATATTCGTGAAATCATATAAATAATGTTATTGAATGATTAACTATTATTCAAATAAATAATTAATTACCTAGTTATTTCCATTTAAACGGAATTTACAAAAAGAGTAAAGAAATCAGCAGATATTTCGCGACAAGCGATAAATATTATAAATATATTATATAAGTATCAATTAAAGACGTAAATTTTAAAAATTTCAGATGAAGTTATTATAATGAAGATGATAATTTCTATTAAAGTAGCTAGGATCTTGAAATTAAAAATAAACTTCAATACTGATTATAATAATGTTATAGTTTAAATTATCATAAAATTGAATTTGAAATAAAAAATAAAAAATAGTACTTGCAATGAATAAATAAAAGTTCAAGAAAAACTAAAAATATTATAAAAATACTCTCATTTAAAAGTAGAATGATATTTGTATGTAGATTTAGTTTTCAAATAAGTTTATCTTTAAGTTTCTATATGAATATGACATCTCAATGTTTAACATCTTTAAAATTTATCAATAATTTGTCGATCATATAAAATATTATTAAAATAAAAAAAATACAAAGTAAGAAGATTAACCAAATTTATGAAAAAAACATGTTTCATTAAATATAGTCAAATTATATTTACATTGAAAAATTTAAATAAATTTATAAAAGCAAAACATTAAATTACGTTTCTTTACATAAAAGTTAAATTAACTAACTTGTCACCATAATTATTTTTTTTCACAAAAAGATGAGAAATTTTGATTTGTATATGTTTACAAAAATTCAAACATCAACACCATCTCATTTTAAAATTTTATACTCGTTTAAAAATCATGACAAACTAAATAGAATCGTTTTACAACTAAAGTATTTGAAAACTCTTTTTCTAAAAGTATTTTAAAGGATAATGATCTTATAAATTCCTTAAACAAAAATCTACAATCATAAGAAAATCAAAAAATTATTGATATATTTACTTTAACTTTCTCTATAATATCACAGCATGTAATTGAATTAGTACAATCTATATCTATACCGTCAATATTCATTTTAAGTCAATTAAAAAATAGAAATTACTTTATAATGTCCATAATTAAAATTATCACAAATTTAAATATTAAAAAATTTCAAAAAAATAAAATAAAATAAAAAACACTATTATTCATAAATTATTGGATTTATTATCAATTACATTTACCAACTTTATCACTTAAAAACAACAAAAATAAAAACAATTGAAACCTTAAATATATTTTAGTTTTCCATCCTCTAAATCATCTAAATAATTATAATAATAACAATCGTTTTAATTAACGAACTAAAAAACACTTCATAAATGAAACAATCAAACTCAAATATTGAAAAATTGAAGCTTTTGAAACACTCACTTCAATAGTTCCCACAACCACAATTAAATAATATGAAAGTTTAGTTTCATATAAGAATTTGTTCAAATTTGATTTCTCTTCTTTTCTTTTCCATTTTTCCGTCACTTTTACTCTATGCTCTCAAACTCTATCAATATTATTCTTTTTATTTGTAAAAAGTCAACACATTAAAGTTTACGATAATTCACCCATCTTCGTCAATCAACCAATTGAGATGACCCGTTAAATTTATAATATTCCTTTTACTTACAAGAAGATAAGAAAAAGAGACTATATTCCATTCAATTAATTAATAAAAGCACCATAGTTAACAGAAATTGAAAAGAAAAACCTTCACAATTCTAAAAATATTATAAATGAACTATTATAATATAGGACAATGATATTTAGATAATATTTTTTTCACAACATTTGAATATCATTTATATATCATTTAGTAATTGATATTATCATTGATTGTAAAATAATTTTGGACCAATCACATAAATGATGTTTAAATGTTATAAAAAATATTGTCTAAGTATCTTTATCCTATGTTATGTACGATTTAATGTTTCATGGAAAAAACAAACATGATTATAATGATTTAAATCAAAAGAACGTCATGAAACAAAAATCAAGGAAGCTAATCATTATTTCCTTAACATAAATACAATTAAACTGCTAAAGGGTGAAACATCATGTGCACGATGGAGTTTTTCTATTGTGGCGACTACTTTCCACGTATACTATATACCACATACAATGAATTAGCTAATAATTATATTATAATTATTAATGAATATCATTTAATAGTTTTAATAAACTTGTTATTCAATCCATAAAATATTAAGTTGGAGTTTAGATAGATTTAACTTGACCCAAAAAAACTCAATTCAATATACTTAGATTAGATTAAACCGTGAAGTTTTTTTAATATTTACTATAAATACTTTACCTTTTTTACAAAAAAAAGTAATAGTAATAATTTAAACGTTGTCTTTTAACGACTCGCTGTATTTTAATAATTAATGTGTCAATTTATTTAAATGGTAAAAAAGTTATTTTTTTTTTATAAAATCGTATTTATATAATTTTTTTATTTGTAGTTAATTATGTTTTTACAGTAAATTATTAATTCCATATTTATAATTAAAAATAATAAAGTATTTTTTTTTAAGGAATATTATTTTATAGAAGATACAAGTTCCATGGAAATTTTCATATCAGGTAGATTTATTCTATTAAAGAAACTGACGATATTACATCATAGAAATATATTACATTAAAAATGCACTTACGCATTTCGATTTAAGCAAATAGAAAAGCTTGGGACATGGCTTTCAATTTGACACATAAATTTTTATATTTATTTAAGATTATTTTTTTAATTATTTATTTTCTCTTTTTTTTTTAAATTACAATTTTTTTTTTAAATTATATTATTCTTATTAAATGTGTCAAATGAATCAAGTTACTCTTATTCTTTTGCAATACACTACATTAATAACTTTTTTTTAATAATGTGTGATTATTCTATTAATATATTTGAATTTATTTTTAAAAAAATATTTAAAAAAACGAATATCAAAATATTATTAAAAAAAAGTTGTTAGAAAAAACATTTTCCTTATTATAAACTGTCTTATGAAAATAACTAAAAAATTATGATAAATACAGACAGCTGAAAATATATTTTTATTAGAAATATAAACATAATTTTAAAAGAATCCTTATATAAAAGATAAAATTAAGCTTAGTAAAAAATAAGTATAGTTAGTTTGTTTTGGATGCTTTTTTATTATTGCTTTCCATAAAAACTTTCTATGATAGGCAATATTAGTAATTTAAGACTTTGTATTTTCCTTTAATGCATTAATTATTTCATTTGTTTCTTAATGAACAATAATAAAAGGGTCCCCACCAAAAACCCTCTCCACTATAAATTGTTCTCTTTGGACCATTCTTTCATCTTCTACCTCTCACTCCTCTTTGCACATTGCTGTAAACTGTTGATAAGATTACTGCATCAATTGAACTCTGTTCATTAGATCTTTCTCAGAATATCATGGTCTTAGGTACCTCTAACCTTCAACTAGGTCTTGGTCTTGGCCTCCAAGATCAGTCACAAGAAACATGCATGAAGAGCCATGAGCAAAGGCAAAGACAAAGACAAAGCCAGAAAAAGAAGGATTCCAATGAATGTTTTAATTTTCACCGTCGTGCTTCTCCTCCAAGTGCAGTGTCTTCGTTTCTTAACTCATCAAGCATCATCAAGAGAGAGCGAGATGAGTTCGCGGGTGAAGAATTTGAGTTAGAGGTAGAGAAGTTTCCCTCAAACTTAAGAGTTGTGGATCTTGATGAATATGGTTACTCCAAGAAGAAGCTTAGGCTCACCAAAGAACAATCTGCAGTCTTGGAAGATAGCTTCAAAGACCATTCTACTCTCACTCTGGTATGTTTATTTTTACTACTTTTTCATTTTATCAAACTTCTCTTCCTCCCTTATTGGTTTTTGGCTTCTCTAAATAACCCTTATTACAGATCCTAAAATAGTAAATGTTTTAAATTTCTTAGACTTTTCTGAATGAACTTATCTCACAATTATTATCAGTTGTCAGTCATTTCTCTTGGATGTACTATTTCATCCATTAATTTCACTTTAGGTGTAGTTTAAGTTTTTCCATGAATTTTTAAATTAATTGTTATATTTACTTCTTTTCTAATACAAGAATTATAATCTTATTCCAAATAAATATTAAGACTAATTTCATGAATCAAATAAACCAGAGAGAAACTACGGTTCAGTAACTATTGTTACATTACAAATTATAACCTAAGTGGTAAAAGTGTCGTAATAATAATAATAAGGTGAATTTAGAATATATGAATGAGTACATAATCTTTATCTTATGCTATGCATGATTATTTTGATTCTTAATATATATGTTGATGTTTTAATTCAGACACAGAAGCAAGGATTGGCAAAGAAACTGAATCTGCGAGCGAGACAAGTGGAAGTATGGTTTCAGAATAGGAGAGCAAGGTAGGTATATTGTAATGATATAGAGTGTGTGGAAATATGAGTGTCAATAATAATAATAATATTACATGAATAATGATATTTTGATAATATTTTTTGAGAACAGGACACGTGTCACCATTATATTGATTTATATGAATTTAAGTTTAAAAAATATTTAAAATAGATCAATGCACTGTCAAAATTGTCAAAATATTGTTAAAAAAACTTTTTCCATATTATATATACATGTGTGGTGTGGTAGGACAAAACTGAAGCAAACGGAAGTGAACTGTGAGATACTGAAAAAGTGCTGCGAAAGTCTAACAGAGGAGAACAAGATGTTGAAAAAAGAGTTGGAAGACCTTAAATCGATGAAAACAGCATTGCAGGGACCCCTTTTTATGCAGCTTCCAGTGCCAACACTTACAATATGCCCTTCCTGTCAGAGAATTTCCGGTGGCAGCGCCGCCACCACTAACACTGCCTCCTCTCCTACCACCACCACCACCACCTTGCTTGTGGGCCCAAAGCCCCATCACGATCACCACTTCTATAAAAATAACTATACATTCACACAATCATCTGCAGCTTGCTAGCCAAATCATTCAACTCAGTTAAATATTAATAAATTCCACTTTTTTTTACTGTTATATATCATTCAAAATTATGATGAAAGTGTATTCATATCACTTTCTTTTTTATATAATTTTTCTAATTTTAGTTTCCTGTTTAGTGCCTTATTTACATCACCTCTACCGATGATATACACAGTATATATAATCCTCCTGCAATTATTTTTATGGGAATTTATCCTGATATTGTAAACTAATGATCGATCAACAGATGTTAGATTTGTTTTGGCTTCACCAATCAAACTTGTCCATTATTTTTAAATTACAAATTAAAATAAAAAATAGTTTAAAAAATTAATTTTTTTATATAATTTCTTTTAAAGATATAAATATATAATAATATTGTAGCATAAATTATTAACACTTATACATTAAATTAGATTTATTAGTTGTAATAAAATAATTTAAAATATAAATATAATAATAATTTTAAATTAATTAATGAAAAGCATAGAAAATTTTTATGTAATTAATTTTTTTAATATATATATATAAATTTTAAAAATAAAAAAATTGAAAAAATGCAAGTCAATCCATCCATTGGGAAAATAGATTATAAATTCTAGACCAATTTGTTATAACAGGACCATCTGGCCCAATCCCTTTTTGGTAGGTTAATGACAAGCCGAACATTTCTACTTTTTCTTTTTTTTTACTCCTATGTACATACCATGTGAAATATTAGTATGGTTTATTTGGATCCCTAGTCATTATATAAATTAAAATTCATTTTTTAAAACTTGAAGTGTAGAATTAAGAGATTTTATCAAGACCCAGATTTCATTTTTTTTTAAAATATTTTCATTATTTTTTCAATTAATAAAAAAAAATTGTGTTAAATTAAACAATTTTGTCTCTGTAAAAAGTAAACCTTAAGTACGTATAAATAGATTTTAACTTTTAACCATTAAAAATATAAATATTTTTGGTTCCCTTAGTTAAAAACCATACATTCTAAATTAGCTAATAATGTGTACGCATGTACACTCCATTAACATAAAAGCTCTTTAAGTCGTGAATATATGTTACCATGAAGATAATGTAGTGTTGATTTAAAAAATAAATAAGTGTGGGTGAGCATGTATAGAAATTGAATAGTGTAAACTCTTGTAACAAATGTTATTTTATTCAAATTAAATTGGTTATGCTTCTATATGAAAACACAACTATTAAATGATTTTAAATCACTATTTATATTGATTTCATATAACATGTAATTAAGTGTTATTAATGCTTTTAAAAATAGAAAACATAGATACGCCACGCATGGTATAAATTCTGAGACCAGAAACATCTAATAATGTATTCGAATAGTGGACTTTTCTTAATTCTATATTCATTTTTTTTTTATTCTTCACATCTCCACTATCCCATTATTAAACATCTCCTTCCAAGTTAATCTTAGAGACGGAAGAATGAAGCTGAAAAAGAAAGCCAAAATAGCAGCAGAAGAAGAATAATAGTAGCAGCTATGATGTATTGAAATCTATTAGAGACATAAATGAAACAACTTAGTTGAAATAAAGATGGTTCAATGTTTAGTTGCGACATAACACAAACAAAGGTTTACATCAGTAAATCGTATTTCTTTTCGACGATGGCAGTGTCAACAATCAAACATAAACATTGCATAACCAAGTTGGT
>NC_028355.1:20881350-20885641 GCF_000741045.1 Vigna radiata var. radiata | reverse complement strand
TGATATTGATCAAATAATATTGCACCAAATTCATTTCTTATATTTGCAATAACAAGAATAATAAACCAGAAAAGTCATATCATTTAGAGTCTATGCGAAACGATGGAATAAAGCATTAAGATGGAACTAACTTGGCAATGTCTATATACTGCTCGCGAAGATCTGGTGCTTGAACCCACAAAGTAGCCCTTACATCAGAAGTGGTGACACTGTTCCCAAATATCCGAACTAATGTAGTAACCTCATAGGCAAGCTTGCGCTGCACTCTTCCTGTGATCTCCTGCTGAATCCCGTTCCAGCTTTTGGTACGTTCTGTTGCAGATGCAAAGAATTTGCCAGACTTCGGAAGGATCTTCCCATCTCCCATGGAGTCATGTAAGGCAATCTTGCAGCCTCTTCCAGACCAACTATTCAGGCCATCATCAAACTGTTGATTTACTATGATGTTTTCATCAACGAACTGCTGAAATAAGGAAAAACGCATCACAAGTTAGTGTTTGTGAGAATATAAAGATGTCAGGGAACCAAAAAGAAATGAAATGGCACATCACACTTAATGCAATTTTAATCTAGCATTTGAAAGGTGGAAGCACAGAGTGTACGAGCTTAATGTTAAATACATTAGATTTTAGCAAGTGCAGAGTTCACAAACATCTAACAGTATTAGGTGCATTATTCCCACTAGAACCAGATATGTTTCCCTCCATTTTCTGTCATAGAATACACACACAAAAAAAAGTTGGAAACTGGAAGATCAATTTAGGCATGGTTATGAACTGTTTGATTATTTGGCGAACTCACCCGTCAGTTTTTTTTGTTATTGAATAGATATGTCTACATATGAAAGAAGAGTAACACATTATTTTGACAAGGAAAATAGGTTGTTAGCACCTTAGTTCTAGATGAACCCTATTCTATTATTTGCTATAATTTCCTATTCACACACCTTAACATTTCAATGTGGTAAGTACTGGGCTCTTCTTTTTAACAAATGAAAAAGGAAAAGCACCAGAACCATTTGAGAACATGCTGAATATAGAGAAGTAAAAATGCATGCCTGAGAGTGGTTTCCTTCGTTGATCATCGTTAAGTCTCCCATAGCCTTTTCAGACTTCTAACCCAAACCTTCAGCTAGGAGAAAGAAAAAGAACAACAAAATCATTTCAACATCAAACAATTTTGAGTCACTAAGAACAGTCATGGTGAAGACATTTTTCTTACAGTAAGAGCAAAAGTTGGAGAGTCTCTCTGATTCTGAAGTCAAAGTGTCATAACATCTTCTACATATATACACAACAGAGTGAGTCAGCAAATTTGTGAGTGAAGGCTACGAAAAGTGTGAGACCAAGCAGCTAAACTCGTCAACAAGAAGCCCATTGTGGGAATAGCGATAGATTTTGGTCTTGAATGAAATATATAACTGATTGTTATTAAATATCCTTTGAAGTAATCCCAAAAGAAGGGAGAGAAATGAAAACAGAGTAAAAGAGTTAGCTTTCTGATTTTTGATTATATTTTTCTTTCCCAGTTGCTTTCCTTCAGACAAGCAATGCTTGAATTAGAAGGAAGCCTAAGGTGGCCCAGATCGAGGAACACTGCTTTGGTTCCTTAATTTAACATTACCACTCATTCATTCGCACCAGTTTGGTGGAAATGGTGTGCCATCGGTTTATTATATTCCAATACACTGTCAAATTCCTGGTACTTGGACTAACATGTGCTCTTTTTGTTATTTTATAATACTTGTCTCTTCTTTTTTACAGAAAGTATTTGCTTTTTCTATTTTTAATATAATTTTATATAGATAGGTTATTTATTACGCTGTTAATCATAATATTTAACATATTTATTATCTTAACCTATATGATGATATATATTTTCTGTTTGTTTAAAGGTAGATGATATGTCCATATTTCTCAATAAATTTGTATAGAAGAGAAAAAAACCGAACCTAATTTGTAAACATATATATTGTGGCAAAACGGGACGGAGATAGATTTTTTAGAAGAAGAATAATGTAAGTTTGTAAGATGGGTTATAAGAATCGAATAAGTGTAAAAAGAAAATAATAAAAATAGAACAGAAAGTATAAAACTTTATTATAGTTTAATGGGATAATAATTATTTGACGTTTGTTATAAAAGAATTTGGGAAAAAAGAAGTAAAGTAAATTGAGAAGAGAATATGTCTTGTCAAGAAATATGAAAAGAATGATAATGAAGGAAAATTTTACTCCCAATAGTATATGGAAGATGAAGAGGATGCCTTGGGATATTAATGAAGAAGGAATAATGATTAGTTTAGAATGTAGAGAAATAAATGAGATAAGAGATTTGATGTGTGTTAGAATTGAATGGTGGTTTATTAAAGAAGACGTGTGTCTTATAAATAGAGTAAAGTATGGGGGGATATGTGAGAATTTATAAAATTATGGGTAGAGAGAGTGGGTGGAGAAAAATAATATAAAAATTGGATTGAGAAAGTTGGTAGAAAAAAAATAATATAAAAAATGAATTAAGAAAGTTAGTGGATAAAATATAATTTAAAAAATGAGAATGGAATAAATAGAAAAAAATTAATGTGAAAAACGAGTAGAAAAAAATAATATAAAAAGTGGGGGTGGAAAGAAAAAATAATATAAAAATTGATGGACACATTAGGTGGTGAAAAAATGATATAAAAAGTGAATGAGGAAAGTAAGTGGATAAAATATAATTTAAAGAAGCATGTTAAAGAAATAGGAAAAATAATGTAAAAATTAAGTGGAGAAAAATTAAAATAAAAAGTGAATGAGAAAATTAGATGAAGAAAGTGGATAGAGAAAAATAATAAACTAAATAATATAAGTTTAAAACATTAATTTTTTTATATAATTCTTGTAAGGATATAAATATTAAGGATATAATATATAATAATATTGTAATTTAAATTATTAATATGTATATATTAAATTTGAATTATTATTTATAATAAAGTATTTTAAAATATAAATTTAATAATTATTTTTAATTAATTAAAAATTTAAAAAATATTTATATGATTAAATTTATTTTTAATATATATATTTTTTAAAATTAAAAATAAAAAGAAAATAGCAAGTCAACCCATTTATTAGTAGAATGAATTATAAATTTTA
Source organism: Vigna radiata var. radiata (assembly GCF_000741045.1). Classification (NCBI taxonomy): domain Eukaryota; kingdom Viridiplantae; phylum Streptophyta; class Magnoliopsida; order Fabales; family Fabaceae; genus Vigna; species Vigna radiata. Next base: position 20,882,505 of record NC_028355.1, on the reverse strand, counting down.
AACCATTTTGTTATAGGGGACACCCAATCAGTTTTTGATAAATCAATGATGAACTAGCCTAAAACCAATTTATGGTTTTTACTTTCCTTTTTGTTTTACTTCAATGCAGATGTCAAAGAGAATAGTATGGTTCATTTGGATGTATAAATTAAAATTTGCTTATGTATAAAATTAATTTTCTTAAATTTTTATATTTATATTTATATATTATATAGGATCGTGTGGTTAGACTAAGTGGACTGAACCTCGGTTTGTACGGACGATTAATTATAAGTCTGGGTAATTAGAGACAAAAAATGTTAATTATCAATTGAATTGTCATTAAGCCATTTTTAGTTAGAAGTCAATTTCAAAATTTATAAACATTGAGATAAAAAAAAAAGGTGATAACGTTTATTAATTATTGTAATTGTTAATTTCTATTAATTTTGGTCTTAAAATAATTTTTTGGAAATAACTTTGTAATTAATTTCCGTATTAGAATACTTTTTTGCAGATAAGTTTCTAACTTAACCGAGCAAACAACCAGAACAAAGGGTGAAGAAGACGAAGACTTGGACCTTCACATCTAAAACATTAAACAATTAACCTCAATTCTATACAGGAAAGATTTTGGAGTCTACATTAGAGTCCAAGGAAGCAGAAGACAACTCAATAGTGACCATTAGGAACAAAAGCATAGCCACGCCAAGAAAGTCGGGCATCAACTAGCAAGATCTGATGGAGCTTATCATGGAGATTCAGCGCCGGATGGTGGAGATGGAGAGGAGATACCAAGAAGAGTTGGCAGCTTTAAGAGCTGGTATAAATTCCGAGACCAGAAACAAAACATCCTTAATCATCTAATAATTTATTCGAATAGTGGACTTTTCTTAATTCAACATTCATTTTATCTTTTTTTTTTTCTTTTATTCTTCACATCCCTACTACCCATTATTAAACATCTACTTCCTAGTTAATCTTAGAGACGGAAGAATGAAGCTGAAAAAGAAAGCCAAAATAGCAGCAGAAGAAGAATAATAGTAGCAGCTATGATGTATTAAAATCTAGTAGAGACTTAAATGAAACAACTTATTTCAAAAAAAGATGGTTCAATGTTTAATTGCGACATAACACAAATAAAGGTTTAAATCAGTAAATCGTATTTCTTTTCGA
>NC_028355.1:20851488-20881325 GCF_000741045.1 Vigna radiata var. radiata | reverse complement strand
ATACTAGATAAGACAACCAAGAAATACAAATTCCATGGTGAAGAAGATGCTTATAAATCGATTGATACCAGCACTGAGGAGTCACCCTTGTCAACAACGAATGTCTTAGAAANTTTCTTTGCTAAGGTGACAACTTCGACGTTGTATGTTCCACTGAAGCCTCTGAAGCTGAATTGCCCTTGCGCATCAGCATAACCATGGCTGTGAGATAACCACTCTTGTTTGAGAGAAAGGAATCTTTTCCCAGCTTCGTTCAGTTCTCCTTCCGCATTCACCAGGTGTGAATTTTCCCGGCTCATAAATAACTCCCAAAATCCCCAGAGCATTACACCATCTATGGCAGGGTGTGNCATAGCTTCCCGCAGCATAACTTCNAGATCATCAGCTCTGACATATTCNTTGGTNGAAGACACATCAAGCTCNGTAAACCAGATTGGTATACCAAGAGTGCCCAATTTATCAAGGGCNGAACAAACAATAGGCCCCACAGGACTATCTATGTGACCTTGAATTCCTATTCCCCCAACTGGGGCACCTTGCTGTTGNAAATCAAGAATATGTTGAATGTACTTTTCTGGGGATGATCTGGTGTCACATCCNTCTTCAACATGATAGTCATTNACAAAAAGNGTNGCAGATGGATCCAGTTGGTGTGCTGTCTTGAACATGTTTGCCCTTATATCCTTACCTAGTTTGTCNTGATAAAACGAACCGTGNAACATTTCGTTGTTGACATCATAGTGTCTGAANTTACCCTTGTAGCGAGTNAATAAGTCATTCAGGCGATTTTGGACAGCTTTCNTCAAATCAGTTTTATTCAGTGATTTGANCCATTGCTGAACAGTGCCNTCTACTTCCCAGAANATACAATGGCCCCGAGTGTCTATCTTGTTTTTCTGGCATAAGTCTAGCATTTCATCAGCATCCNTGTAATNNAGNTTCCCTTGTTGTNGNTCAGTCCAGNACCACTTCAACTCATTACCAAAAACTGCCCAGTTAAAATGTTTCACAAANAAGTCNACAAAATCTTCATTGTCAATNTTGCTTCTACTAATGCACGTTCCCATGGGAAAATCATTTTGTATTTGTCTGACTCTCACCAAGGTTCCAAGATTTCCAATTGAATCCAGCCCAGAGAATTTTAGAGTAATATCACGCTTACGGATCTGCATGGAAGCAAGTGCAAAATAGTTGAAATGAGAAACGGGGAAACCGCAAAGAATGTAAACTGTCACTTACTCTATAATGCATATAATGGAAAAGGATTAAGTATTACAGTCTGATATCTATAAAAGAAAAGGAATTAGAGTCTGAACATATCAAACTTCCTATAACATCCTTTTTCAGCTGCGTTCAACATTTTATGTCATAAAAAGGAATGATTTATGTCAGTTGACAGATTATACAAGGCACTGGGGTAAAAAAGAGGAAGTAGATAATCCTATCACCATTTACTAATGGCCTGAGACATTAATCTAAACAAGTCACGTAACCAACTGCTTCAAAATGATCTCTAACATATAGTGTATGATCTCTAACATATAATGTTTAGATGTATATCATGTCACTGTTAAAATATGGGGAACTATTCTTAAAATCTATGAAAACTAAAATCAATGACTTTATTAGAATTATAACAAAATTTAATCATATTTTCATGATTAGAAACATATTTAAGTCTGATAAGATATAAAATGTACATATATTTTACCTTTTCTGTCTGCCTCCTCAAATACTTAAACCTTGCTTGTCTATCAACAGCGAAAATTTGAAGTCCAGCAATCATTAAATCAACACCAGAAGAAGGTCCTTGAATATAAACCATAACCTTAGATGCCTGCTTTTCAATTCTAAAAGACCCACCAATTTCGTGCCACCTGCCATCGGCAATCTCAACTTGACCTCCATTGACCCACTGATCATCAACGCTAAGGACAACATTAACAATCTGAGGCCCAGTTGGTCCGGAAGCGACCCTGACCCAAGCAGATACTTGATAAGTTAGAAAGAGTTTCAATTTCTCAGTGATCATCTGAGCAGGACCCATCCATGTTTGTGTGCGATTGGTTATAAGGAGGTAGCGCCCGCTCAAGGATTCATGAGGCCCAAGAGAGTCTCTTGCCATTGGTGGAATTATACGCGGTGAACCACTCCCAACGCTCAAAGTACAACTCCCAAGTGGAAACCATCCATTGGTGCCATCACCCAGATTACTGTTTTCAATTATGTTAACACCAAAAGCAGCAATCTGCAAAAGCAAAATTAATCTCAAGTAATTAAAACATACATGGTTCATCATTCAACAAAACTGTACAAATATACGTANAAACTATAGTCACACTTTTTATTTAAACAAGGAATGAGCGCTAAGAAATTCCAGCAATTGCTAATTTGATATATGAAAGTAATTTAGAGACAATAATTTCAAAGCCCAACCTCACAATCTGGTGGTGTTGAAGGTGGTGTTTTAGCTGCATGTTTTATAACCAAAGNATTGACAAGAATGTCAGTGCCCGCAGGAGGACCTTCTAAATAAACTACTACTTTTGATGGGGAACCATTTAGGAGGAATTTTCCTTGCATTTGGACCCAATCTTTATCTGTTGCCTGCACACTTTAAATACACAGAACTTTTAATCCAATTAAAGAAGCATTCTGATATTGATCAAATAATATTGCACCAAATTCATTTCTTATATTTGCAATAACAAGAATAATAAACCAGAAAAGTCATATCATTTAGAGTCTATGAGAAACGCTGCAATAAAGCATTAAGATGGAACTAACTTGGCAATGCCTATATACTGCTCGCGAAGATCTGGTGCTTGAACCCACAAAGTAGCCCTTACATCAGAAGTGGTGACACTGTTCCCAAATATCCGAACTAATGCAGTAACCTCATAGGCAAGCTTGCGCTTCACTCTTCCTGTGATCTCCTGCTGAATTCCGTTCCAGCTTTGGGTACGTTCTGTTGCAGATGCAAAGAATTTACCAGACTTCGGAAGAATCTTCCCATCTCCCATGGAGTCATGTAAGGCAATCTTGCAGCCTCTTCCAGTCCAATTATTCAGGCCATCATCAAACTGGGGATTTATTATGATGTTTTCATCGTCGAACTTGTGAAATAAGGAAAAACGCATCACATGTTAGTGTTTGTGAAAATATAAAGATTTCATGGAACCAAAAAGAAATGAAATGGCACATCACATTTATTGCAATTTTAATCTAGCATTTCAAAGGTGGAAGCACAGCAAGTATGAGCTTAATGTTAAATACATTAGATTTTAGTAAGAGTAGAATTCACAAACATCTAACAGTATTAACTGCATTATTACTTTAAGTTCATGGATGTTCACTGATCTTATAAGCAGATCAAATTCAGGAGAAGGTCCTTCCAAATAAAATATAACTCGATCAGGCATAGTTGACAACGAAAACGACCCTTCTAACTTTTTCCAGCTGCCCCCCGTGCAAGAAGTTCTGCGATAATAAAGATAATTGGTGTAAGCAATATGTCCAAGAATCTACATTAAGAAAGTATGAAATTATATTATACCCTCCAATCTCCAAGTAGCCAGGGTCTGAACCGTGACGTTCTAGTTTCAGAGTAGCTTTAACATGAGTAGAATAAGGAGAAGGCCCATGTACTCCAACAAAAGCTGAAACCATGTAAGTGGAACCAACAGAAATTTTGTCTGTGATATCTTGCTCTAAACCCTGCCAGCATTGCCTACGGTCTGTGATCACAGCGTAATTACCATCTAATCCTACTGTCATTGCTTCTCGAGAGCCTGATTCGGATGAAACTACATAGCCATGACAGTAATTGGGATGCCAGGCGTTTAGCCCATCAGAAAAGTCATGGTTTATTAAAATATTAGTGGCATCGCTCCCACTAGGACCAAATACGTTTCCCTCCATTTTCTGCCATAGAAAACACACAAAAAAAGAAACAGTTGGAAACTGGAAGATCAACTGAGGCATGGTTATGAATTGTTTGATTATCTGGCGCACTCACACGTCAGGTTCTTTTGTTATTGAATAGATTTCTCTACATACGAAAAGAGAGTAGCACATTATACTGACAAGGAAAATAGTTTGTTAGTACCTTAATTCTAGATGAACCCTATTCTATAAGCTATTATTTGCTATAATTTCCTATTCACACACCTTAACATTTTTCAATGTGGTAAATACAGAGTTCTTCTTTTTAGCAAACGAAAAAGGAAAAGCAACAGAACAATTTGAAAACATGCCGAATATAGAGAAGGTAAAAATGCATGCCTGAGATTGGTTTCCTTCATTGATTATGGTTAAGTCTCCCATGGCCTTTTCAGACTTCTAACCCAATACAGAAGACCTTCAACCAGGAAAAATAAAAAGAATAACAAAATCAATTCATCATCAAACAATTTTGAGTCACTAAAAAAAGAGTGATGGTGAAGACATTTTTCTTACAGTAAGAGCGAAAGTTAGAGAATCTCTGGTTCTGAAAGCAAAGTGTCATAACATCTTCCATATATATACACAACAGAGTGACTCAGCAAATTTGTGAGTGAAGGCTACGAAAAGTGTGGGGCCAAACAGCGAAACTCATCAACAAGAACCCCATTGCGGGAATGACGATAGATTTTCGTCTAAAACGAAATACAAAACTGATTGTTATTAAATATCCTCTGAAGTAATCCCAAAAGAAGGGAGAGAAATGAAAACAGAGTAAAAGAGTTAGCTTTCTGATTTTGCTTATATTTTTCTTTCCCTGTTGCTTTGTCGTTCAGACAAGCAATGCTTGAATTGGAATGGAAGCCTAAGGCGCCCAGATCGAGGAACAGCGCTTTCGTTCCTTAATTTAACATTACCACTCATTCATTCGCACCAGACTTCAAGGATTTGCCAGTGTGGTGGACATGGCTGTTCCATGGGTTTATCATATTCAAATACACTATCAAATTCCTAGTACTAAAACTAACATATATGTCTTTTGTTATTTTATAATACTTATTTTTACACAAAGTATTTGCTTTTCTTATTTTTAATACAATTTTAGATAGTTTATTTATTAGGCTGTTAATATAATATTTATTATCTTAATGTATATGATAATATATATTTTTTGTTTGCTAAAAGGTTCATGAAATCTGTATAGAAGAGAACAAACATAACCTAATTTGTAATAGAAAAACTTATTCAAACATATTCATATTAATTATGACGAATTTGTTAATTTTGAAAAATTGAATGATGTATTCATCAAAATATTTATGGGAAACAAAAGTATATGCATTCGTAAAAATTATGAGATCGAAATTAAATTTAAATCTATTAATATAAAGTTAATAAAAAATATGTATAACTTTTTAATTATTTATGCGTCGTTTATAAATATTTTGTATATGAAAAAGATGTGATATTTAAATATATTTAATTGAATTTGAAGTTCTTCTTAAATTTTAATATTTTTATTTGAATCTTTATTAAAAATGAAAATATAGAATTAAAAATATTCAATTGAATTTTTTAATAAAAATTCAATTAAAAATATTTAAATTTATTATACACTGAAAACTTAAATAAACTTTTCAAAAGATAAACATTTAAAAAAATTGTTTTAAATTGGGAAAATAATAAATAAATGTACGCAAAATTGTTGTGGAAGGGAAACCTATCAAATTATATCATTCTGTTTTAAACTTGCAATCAACAACAATATCCAATTGAGATAAACGAAAATGAAATTTTGAATTTGAGTGTTATGTTTATCTACACTGATCCAATGTGAAATGTGAGAAAATATTCCTTTTAAGTTAGGTGAACCAAATGCTAGTAGGGTTCTTCCTGCTTTGAAAATTGCAGTAATTAGCTGCTGATTGATTATCTGTGTAATTAGTTATTAGCAACAAATTCTATCACTAATTCAGTTTCATCTCATCGTATTTTAGTCATCTTAAATTTAATGAGTAAATTATAATATTATTATTAAGATATTTAAATCATAGATATACAGGAATAATGATAAAAACACACTAAATGCTCTGATTTTGTTTTTTATTCAACAATATAGTTATTAGAGTGGAAGAAGTAGAAAGAAATAAAATCAAAACTGACATCATTGAGGAGGAGAAAGAATAATGAAGTGATTTTTCTTTCAAAATTCCAGTCGATGAAGGCATTACCGAATATGATGTTGGAGATTCAATGTAAACATGGTTTCTGGCAACGAATATGATAAACTATATTGATATTGTATTTGCATTTGTTTAACAAAATATTATCCTGAAAAACATTTAAAAAAGCTTAAACTCACAATGTTAAACCAATATGATATGATAACATTTTATGCTCACAGTTATGCCATTTTATGTTGCCACGATTGCTACATTTTATTTATATACATATATATGAACCATAAGGATCCATTTCATACTTGTATTTACATTTTTTTTATATAAATATACAATAAATATTAAAATAAAAAATAGTTATAGTTGAAGAATAAAATTAATCGTTTAATTGCGTGGCCATGGAAGTAAACTAGAAAAAATATATATTAAACCAAAAATAAACAAAAAAAAACTTACAAGTCACGATTCTACAATCTAAATTAAGAAGCTTGTGAACATCATGCAAAGTAAGAAACGAAGAAACGAATCTCTCGTAGACTCGCAGAAACGAAGCACTAATCACTGCACACACTGCCCCATACACCTTCGCACAACAAAATGCCACAAGCAAAAGATAGGAACTAAAACGGATCTGGAGTTTGGGGATGAGAATCCGAGAGAAGGAGAGCTGCGGCGGTCAGATTAGAGTTTCTTAATTGAATAAGGGTACAAGTAAAAAATGGATTATTTTTGTAATTAAAAAAAATTGTAAAAAGTTAAAAAGGTGGAGGGAGTAACACCCACAGAAATAACACAGGGTTTAAGCCTTTTCTTTATTATTAAGAGGTAAAAATTATTCATATATAACACAGTTACTTTAATAATAACTATAATTTTATTTATATTAAAAATTAATTTTTATTTTCTTCTCTTTTTATAATAATTTTTACAATTATATATAATATTAACAATTATAATTTTAAATTATATTTACGTCTTTTAATAATCTTCAATTTTTATCTATTAAACAAATTTCTTTCATCTTTCACATCAATTAAATCTTGGTTTAAATCCTTTTTTGATCTCTAAGTTAAGTTCTGACGTTCAGTTTAGTTCCTGTTTTTTAAAATGTCAACCTTTATTCTCTATGATATGAAAAATGTATCAAAAAAGGGTTTAAACCTTAAATCTTACACTAATTTTTACAAACTTTACTTTCAAATCCACTCTCAGTTACCTTCAAATCCACTCAAATAAACAACAAAAAATTCACCCTCAAAATCCTCTCAAATTCATTCATTCACTCTCCCCAAAGTGAACACAACCTAAATAATGGGTATTAGGAAATTTAAGTTTAACTTACCCTGCACTTTTCTGTCTCTCTCTTTGGTATAACTTCACCCTTCCACACATGAAAAACCAACTCTGGATTTCCCCAATACATGTCTCAGAGACAAGGTCTAAAATGATGATGTGTAACATCCAAAACAAAATTAATCTCCCAAACATTGAAAACATTAAGTTCTTTTTGCAATGAAATCCTCCAAAATAGATAAGTATTTTCTTACCTCATCTTCCGATATTGAAAATGATCTCCTTTCTTCTAAGCTTCTAGACAAGAGTCTACAAAGATACATACTAAAGACAGGAACCTCGTCTGACCTTCTAAACTCAATAAATTTTATATCAGCTACTAAAATGGTTATTAGTTTCCGATTACGTTCCAAACGGAAACTTAAACCAATGAATATCGTGGGAATACATGGAAAACAAAATGCTAAAATGGTTCAACAGGTAAAGGAAAGGCATAATGTAAAGAAAAATGATTTCAAAGTACAGCGTGCAAGTGATTTCAGAGTGCAGCGTGCAATCTAATTTTCATTAAAAGTGTGACAGATAGAGTGAAGTGATAGCACTAACAGCATACTGAATTGAAAGAAGCGAGAGACCAATTTGATTTTCACTTAAATTACGCTATTCTTATAATTAAAAGGCACAACATACTAGCCTTGTAATTTTAAAACTGACCCACTATATCAGAAGTTGTCATAAAAATTGAATAATATAAATTCTTTGAAACTTTTTTGAAAGAGAGGATCATTGTAAATAAATGAAAAAACCAATTCTCTTTCTCTTTCAAAAAGAAACGGGAGGCAATGTCAAGAAATGTTCACCATACACTAAGATCTACTGATATGGGTTCAGCAAAAAAGGATTTCCCTACAAAATTTGTTTACTTTTTTTATATCTACCACTAAAAAAATGGTCTTTCACTTCTTTCAAATGAATCTGTTACTGCAATCACTTCACTACATCTGTCACACTTTTAATGGAAATTAGATTCTAACTCTCAAATCACTTTCCTTTACATGACGCCTTCCTTTTCCTTTACATTAAGTCTTATCCTTACTTGCGTTTAATCTAGGGATGACATAAAAACCTGCACCCACATATAGTTGATACACACGAAAATTTACTACCCATTAATTGCGCGTAACGAATTTTTAATACCTGTTTTTAAACGGGTCGAGTGCAAATATTGTACTATCCGTACTCGCAGATATCTGATATCCGCAAAAAATAAATAAAAATTTAATTTACATTTTATTAAGTTAAATTTAATTAAAATTAACATTAGTTTAAATTTTATAAAGTTAAGTTTAATTAAAATTAAATTTTAATTTATATCTTATTTAATTTATATTATATAGGGTTAAATATGTTTTTAGTCCCTATACTTTAGGACGATTTTGATTTTAGTTCCTCTTTCAAACTATAGTACAATTTAGTCCTTCAATTCTAGAAAACTCTGGTTTTAATCCTTTTTACCAAATTTTTTTAATTTTATTTGTTGTTTCAAACGTGTTTCTCGGTTAACATTGATACAAAAATGTGTCAAACAGTGTAAACAATCCAAATACTATAATGTAACGTTCTTGAAACAGCAAATCAAGTTTAAAAAATTTGGTAAAAAAGACTAAAACCAGAGTATTTTAAAATTGAAGGACTAAATTGTACTATAGTTTGAAAGAAAACCTAAAAACCAAAATTGCCCCAAAATATAAAGACTAAAAACATATTTAACCATATTATATATTATATATTTTTTGTAATTTAATTTAAATTTTATTTTAATAATTTATAATAAATATATATTTTTTTAAATATTTGTTGATCCACGGGCATTCTCGGATTTTAAAATATCTGCAGATATTTTTTAAACAAATATTCGTGCAGATAGCAAATAGGATAACGAATGGATTTTTTTTGTCGAATCGGATTGCGAATAGACGTTATCTGCGAATGGATTTTTTTTGTCGAATCGGATTGCGAATAGACGTTATCTGTGCCTGACCTGTTGTCATCTCTAGTTTAATCATTTTAGCATTTTGCTTTACTTTTCACGTAATACACAGTATTCAATGAATTTAAATTTTGGTTTGGAACGAAACAGAAAACTAATAACCATTTTAGTAACTGATATAGAATTTGTTAAGTTTAGAAGGTTAGACGAGATTCTTATCTTTAATATGCATCTTTGTGAACTATTGTCTAAAAGTTTAAAAAAAAAAATATCACTTTCACTATCGGAAGATGAGTTAAGAAAATATTTACCTATATAGAAAGATTTCTTTGCAAAAAAACTTATTTTTAATTTTTGGTAGATTTATTTTGTTTTGAATGTTACACATCATCATTTTAGACATTGTTTCCGAGACATGTATTGGATAAATCAAGAGCTAATTTTTAATATGTGGAAGAATGAAATTATACCAAAAAAAAACAGAAAAATGTCAAGTAAGTTAACCTTAAATTTAGTAATACCGATTATTTAGACTGTATTCACTTTAAAAAGAGTGAAATGATGAATTTAAAAAGATTTGAGAATAGATATTTTATTATTTATTTGAGTGAATTTGAAAATAATTAAGAGTGGATTTGAAAATAAAATTTGTTAGAATTAATGTAGAAATTGATTTATGTAAAAAATAAAATAAATTTATTTAAAGAATAAAAATTAAAAATTACCAAAATATATAAAAATAATATGAAATTGTTAATATTATATATAAATTATTATAAAAAGAGAAAAATAAAAATTATTTTTTAACCTGAAAAATTATATTATTATTATTATTATTTATTATTATTAAAGTAACTAAATTGATTTATATATGAATAATTTCTATCTCTCAATATTAAAAAGAAAAGAAAGACGTAAACCTTGTTTTGTTATCTGCAAACTTTTTCTTTTATTAAACTCCATCCTTTTTTTTCTTCCATTTTTGCAGGTTCAACTCTACCACCATCTAGCTTCTTCCATGTTCCTAAATTGCATACCACCTGCAACACAAAGTAAATGGATCAAAAGCCATTAAAACAGAAAGTCGCATTCGTGTAATAGAGGGCTAAAATAGGTTTCTCACAAAAATCATCGCAAATCCCCTCCTTTCTTTCTTCTCAAATCCATTTAAACGAACATAAAAAGCAAATTCAATCCATCCTCCCAAATCACTTACCATCCCTTAATTGCCATAAAAAGAGGGAATGGGACAAATGGTCCACCATATTCTGTTCACTTACATCTTTTGTTCTCAGAGTAGACATTACTTTTGAAACGAATGGAAAGATAACGGCAAAAATGGCATTACCAAAACTCAACCTCGAAATCAGTATGCATTCTTAATTCTTCGGGTTTATTGGTCTTGAGTGACAAGACAGATCAAAGATATCAACTAAAATCACTAACTTTTATACTTAATATTTCATCGTGAGAAGAATTTAGATTGAGATTATATTCCATTATTTCATTAAAAAATTGGTACAAATTTTGATAGAATAGCATTCTACTTGTGACTACGATCTTGTCAAGCTCATATGGCGTCATCAAAATACACATTTATAGAAAACCATTGACAAAACTACTGCCCGAGAAATGATTAATAACGGATGCCAGTTGAATAACAAGAGTTAATTCCAAACATAGAGACTTTATCTCTTAAAATGCTATTACTGTTTCCTGTCTCCAGTAATCTTGTTCTCTTTCTTGGTTATTCAAAGAGGCATTTTGTTCCTATAATTAGGTAATTTGTAAAAGTATGATTGCATGTATATTTTCTATTGTAAAAGTATGGTTGCATGTATATTTTCTTAGTCATCATGTCAAACTACAAAATTGAGCTCAACACAGAAGCCTAGCCTACTTAATTAGACTAACTAACATGTGCATTGAAAACTTATATGCAATGCATTGAAAGCAACCCACCTCTCCATACGACACTGCAGGTATTTTTTTGTGAATTGCCTGCATTTTTCAGACTGGTGGCCAACAGTCTTCAAACAATTTAGGTACTCCACCTTCTCCTGCAACGAGGGAGATACAAGAATGAATCAAAATGGAGTTGAGAAACCAAAAATGAATAAACAAGTGAAAAAAAAGCATACATACTAGGTCACTCAAATGCAAATGGTCCAATGGGAATTTTCCCTTCTCCGGAGGCACCGGACGGAGCCCCCTGTTGCCACCAAACGCACCACCTATACTACACAAAACAGTCAAAGACAACATTAATAATCACAAACCGGTAAAGAATAAAGCACAGCGAAGCATACTCTACAACATAGGAATAACAAAGGATATTTGTTTTAGAAGCATAAAGATTTCAAACAACCCTAGAGCATAGCATTTTCACTACAAAATTTGGAAGCAATTATTTATCAAACAGCTCTCATTTCTAGGGTTTCATGCGGAAGCTTTGGTACGAAATCTGAGAAAGCAATTTCAATTTAAACTGGATTAAATTAAAAATATAAAATTTAAAAAAAAAAAAAAAAAAAAAAAAAAAAAAAAAAACACGCTGCAAGTTGGATCTTTTGCACTTGAGATGATCAAACCAGGAGTCAAGTTTCCCAAGAAAAATTCTTCTGGGTAAAATGTTTAGAACTTTATTTTATTTTTAAGCAAACTTTTTAATTAGAGTTATTAAACTTTAAGAGTTTAATAAATTTGAATATATGTATATATTATTATATTATATTATGTATGAAAAGGAACCAGGGAATTCTGAGTTTACGAAATTAACCTTGGGTGATTGACTTCAACTCAAGTGAATGTTGTCGAGTTGTATTTTCTTTAATTTGTGGTTTTTAAACTTTTCAATTCAATTATATTTGACGCCTAAAACAAGGTTGAAAGTGGAACTCTGCAACCTGGATCTAGCACCTTCTGTCTGGTAAATGTATAACCTAAAGCCATTTGATCTCACATTACAGAGGCCAGTTGATATAAATTGTTGGCAATCCTACAATTTTTTACCAGTTGAAAGGTGGGGATATGCCGAGAGGAAAGGCTGTAACAGAAAACTGCGCAATGAGCAAATCCTATGTTCTAATCACTAGATCTGTTTATCAGTCAATTACATATTAAATTCTCCGCTCATATATTCGTCACTTTGAGCATGCTCAATTCCAAGAAAAACTTAAATCGCATTCATGTATTTGTTCCTAAATTAAGAATATATTATAAGGAGCTTTATTGAATTAGACAAAATCAGAAGAAGCTAAGCTAATAATTTTACAGATGGATCATTAAAGTAAAACTCTATGATTCATTTTTCAAAAGTCTTAGCTGGAATGTGATTATTACAATATCTATGACAAATCCAAAAAAATGTAATATCAACCGCTCGAGTTAACTTGTTGAAGTTTACGTTTTCTGTTTAGTTATGGTCGTCGAGTTAATTCGATAGTAACCTTTGTTTTCGAATAAACTCGTTAGTATACTCGGTTTCTAAATAAATTCGTATTCTAAATAAATTCGTTAGTGAACTCGGTTTCTGAGTAAACTCGTTAGTAAATTTGATTTTCCGAGTAAACTCGTTAGTGAACTCAGTAAAATTGTATAAAACTGTGATTTTGCGGTGATTTAATGAGTTAAGATAGGTAAAAAGTATTTAATGACCTGATTAGAGTCTTCTTTTTTGTTGTGTTTCACTCTACCGCTGCCTGCATTCGTGGTCATCGTTTGTGGTCTCGTCGTTACGCTCCGGTGGCCTGTTTCACACTCCCTGTTGCAGTTGCCGCTTGTTGTCGCCTCATTTGCGGTCACCGTTCGTCTTGCTCGTGATCGCGCTTTGCTCATGATCACGCCTTGTTCATTGTCCGCTTTGCTCGTGGTCGTGCCTTGTTCGTCGTCTTGATCGTCATCGTGCTTGTCGACATGCTTGTTGCCGTGTGACGTCCCGTTTGAGTCCCTCTGGTGGTGGTAATGGTGATAAGTAAAATAATTTTCGTTTCAAAAGCGCTTCTGGATTTGTGTTTTAAGACGTGATTTTTTTTGATGTTTTAAGTATTCTTTCAAATTTCCGTGACTTGTTGTAAACAAATTTTTATTAAAAAGTGATGTGACTAAAGCCTGGAGTTGTATTTTAAGACGTGATTTTTATTTTTTTTAATGTTTTAAGTACTCATTCAGATGCCTGTGATTTGTTGTAAAAATTGTTTCATTAAACAGTGTTGTGACTATTGCCTGTCACAGTGTCATTACACATTAATATGATTAAAAAGATGACATGTGACGTGAGGTCTCTGTACTTTTATTAAATATTATATAAACTATACTATATACTTTTAATAATATTATATAAAAGATTTCTTCGTTTTATAATGAAAATTGTGACCATATGTGTGCTTTTATTATAATGTATTTTTATTATATAAATAAAGTTTTGATTTTATAATAAAAATTACTTTGTATATTGCATTTTAATGTTTTTTTTATTATTTTAATATGTAAAAAAATATTTAATATTAAATGAGTTCTACCTCCCGTCTCCCTTCTTGCGCGAGAGAGAAACTCCCTTACTCCCCATGCCGCGCTTTCACCCCATCAGCGAGACTAGCCGTCGCCGGTGCCCTCGACGGGAGAGTCAGCGCCCTTCATGGCGATCCAAAACTCTCACCCTCTCTTCTACGCGCGGATCAAACCCTCGCTCTGAGAGCCCGACGTCGCTGCCGCCGCTCACCCAAGGACGTGGCCGTCACCAGGCCGCCGCCCTCCGTGGCCGGTGATCCTTTTTCTTCCTCTGTCCCTTTGCTCTGATATGGGTTCGTGCTCTACCGCGTGTAAGTGATTTTTCGTGATTTAAAAATGCAAAAGATGACAGAAGAACTGAAATGGGGCTTGAATGGTTGAAGTTGGCGAGGATGATGAAACTGTTATGTTTTCGTTTTTGCAGGAAAGTGAGCTTTTGGGATTTTTGGTGGTATAAGTTAGGGCATGATGAGGGTGAGGATGGTGTTGGGTAACAATGGAGATCATTAGAGAGGACGGAGATGATGGTGATTAAGCAAGCATGCGGCTAGAGGTTTCAGGCTAAAGATGCATTGGATGGTGATGGAGAAAGGGGAATATTTACACAACAATATCTTACACAAACAGAGCAGAAATGTGTTCGAACAGCAAGTATAAGCATGAAGACAGAAATGTGTAAGGTGTGCTTACCTTTTGGAGCTTCTGTTGGCCTCGTGTCTCAGCTGGTTTCCTCTTCCCTGTGGATGACTTTCTTTCTCAGCTCGTTCTCCCCTTTCCTTTCTTCTTTTTGTATATATCATAACCTTGCGTGAAGGGTCTTTTGAACCTTGCCGTGATGAGACCAAAGTCCATTGTTTCCTACCTCCTGTACGGCAACTAGCTTTTGCTTTTTACTCTTAAAGCAATTAAAGCAATTAGACCTGGACATGACTGAGCTAAAATGGTTGATAGGAAAAGATTTGACACCAAAAAAGAATCCACTCTTGGAAACGCAAATGGTCAAGTAAAATCTCTGATCACGTTTGTTTTTTTTTTTCTTTATTTTTTTATTCTTTTATAAGTTTTCCTATTCTTTCTTCTTCTTTTCTTTTAAAGAAAAAGACTAGATAAAATACTGTGAAATAAACTGGTATCAAAATAATAATATAAAACGAAATAATATACAGTAAAATAAAATTAGAATAATAGGATAACATAAAATAAAAATGAAATAAAATAATATAACAATAATGAAATATAATAAAGTAAAATAGAATACAATAATATCTAATGAAAAGAAAAGATAAAATAACATAATAAAATAAAGTAAACTAAAAAAGGTAAAATAATAAAATTAGAAATAATAAAATAAAATAAACTAAAAAAGGTAAAATAATAAAATTAAAAAAAATAAAAATAAAAGAAAATAACATAAAATAAGAAGAAAAAAAAACTAATTATTTAATTATTCGAACGAAATTGAATATTAACCGCGGGAGGAAGAGAGGTAAGGGGTGCATGAAAATTTGGATAAAAGAGAACTAAAACTTAGATATTTAGGGAATTAGAAGAAAAAAATGAAGGTGTGAACATAATATTTAGAAATTACCGCCGTTCCTTTTAAAAATAGTTGGAAAATTATTCTAAAAGAAATATTTATATTATAGGGGCTGTTTGTGTTAGTAACCATTAGAAAGTTTTAAAAAGAAAATACCAACAATTTTAAATATAAATAACCGGAAATTATTCAGAATTTCTAAAACCGTTAAAAAAAAAAAAATCTCCTAAAATCAATTGTTTTTGTTGCATAGTTTGCATACTGAGTTGGGTGATAAGGATTTGTTAAATCAATTTTGTATACAATAAATTATTGCTGTGGAGAGTAGAAAACATTCCAATAACAATCAATCACACAATCTAAGATGTAATAAAATCGTTCTCATCATAAAATGGATTCATTTATTTTAAAAATGTCTGATTTTCACATTTACTTCCAAATTACTTAACTTTCATATAAATTAACACAATTTTCATAATTTAATTAATTAAAATACATACGAAATAAACAATCTGATAATAATAAATTATACTTTTTCACTTAAAAAAATATTTTATCACAGTTCACCTAAAATTTTATTTGCGGGAGATTAAATTTAACCAAAGCTTCATATTTTGAATTAATACCTAATACTAATTATCAATACATCAATTTATTATATCTATAAATAATTATCCATATATTAATTTGTATATAACTTTCATTTTAAAATATTTTATATCAATTTAAAACATTTTGTAATTTTATTTTTAGATTTAGTTTTACTTATTGCAAGTAAAATGAATAATACTTAGTTTTTCTCTATCCCAACAATTTATTACTTAAAATGATTATAACATTTTATTTCAATACTTTTCTATAAATTTTATTAACAAGATATTTATTTAAACATTACTAAATCATTTAAATTTATACAAAATTTATTCGTTAAAGTACTATTGTCATATAACTTAGTTGATCCCGATGGGTAAAATACAATTTTATAATTTTATTTCAACATAACATTTTAGAAACCGCCGGAAAGGACTGTATTGAGCATGGCCAGTTCCTAATCTCCATATATGTGCTAGCTTTGATATTACTGTTAGATAATTTTAGAAGAATATTATTACTTATGATTCTTAATGATATTATGTTGTGTACCTAATTAATTATTTTTTTTTTTTCTTCTTTTTACTTATTACTTATCTTTTCTTCTTTTTTTCCCTATCATTTTCTATTCATACATTGAAACTAATATCTATATTTTCATCTCTTCTTTGTGTGAGTTTATTCCTCAATATTTGAAACATTGTTTGAAAGAAATTAAGTTGTGAAAGGTGATTCCAAAGGGTTGTAAACAATAGAGAGTGAAAATGGTACTCTCATATATTCGTTTTAACACATTTTTGCTTTCCAACCTGCATCTTATACGTACCACCACTTCATCTTCTTTTACAAACTAAAATGTCATACCTAACCACAACGTTTATCAGCGTGATAAAGTTCGTCTTATTATGTAGGGTATCTGCATGCAATACATGTATCATGTAAGAGAGAGCTTAGAAAGAAAGAAAGATTCTGCAACCAATAAACAATGTTTGGATCCTTTATAATAATACAGTTCTGCATATTAAAAATTAGAGAACTCTTATAATACGTTCATTCTGGACAAGATATTTGAAACAGAATTAATTAATCTCTATTTAATGTTTTATTCATTCACCATTTACTTTTAAAATTAGATAGATGCACCACTTAGTATTAAATTATTTTAGGTAAAAATTTCATAATTAAGTAGGATAATTACTTAGTTTTATAACTAATTAGAATAGATTAGACTATTTCTGTCTTCAAATTTATAACTAATTTTGGTATACGACTTAGTTTTATAACCAGTTTAATAAATTTGTCTTTTATAGTGTTTCGTTGAATATCGTCAATTATTTTAACCTTTTAATCCTCTTGACATGAACAAAAGTCATTTTAATGGACAAATCATGCATAAACATGCTTCAAAATACAAGTCAATATATGAAAGGATCTTCTTAGACTTTGCATTCACTAAAAGTAGTGTTAGCAGAATGATAATATGTCTATGTCAAAAGTACAATTTTAAAAAATGAAGAAATATATGAACATTTAATTATTAAACATTTTTCAAAAGGATATATACACTAGGACAGAAGAGTAAATGACGAAACTCATTGAGTAACGGCCGAAGAATATAGTGGAAGAATTGAAATTAATGATAATATCTTTCAATTATAAATTGAAATTATATGGTCGAATGAAACAAACAAAACGGCTAACTTGTTCACCAATCTTTCGATTGAATTGACTAGCCTAACCCAGTCAATTTTTTAATCATTGCAATGAAGGAACAAAATCAACGTCCATATAATTATAACCACGGGTCTAAAAGAGGGAATGGGACAAATTGTTCACCATCTTCTATTCACTGACATCTTTTGTTCTCAGAGCATGCTTAGACATTACTTTTCAAACGAATGGGAAGATAACGGCAAAAATGGCATTACCAAAACTCTACCTCGAAATCAATATGCATTCTTAATTCTTCGGGTTTATTGGTCTTGAGTGACAACCCTATCAGTAACTTTCCCTCCAAGAGTTTCTACATTACTTTCCTTAAAACCTAGTTCAGCCAAGTCTTGTTTTGCCATCAAGCTCCTGTAAGAAGCCAATAACATAGTTCATGGTAATTAGTTATTAAAAAAGCTAGTCAAAACAAAGGTAGGAACCATATATACCAAAAGTAATATCTACAGCATAATATAACTATTTTACAAAGAAAAGAACAAGACAGATCAAAGATATCCACTAAAATCACTAACTTCTATACTAAATATTTCATCGTGAGAATAATTTAGATTGAGATTATATTCCATGGTTTCATTGCAAAATTGGTACAAGTTTTGATAGAATAGCATTCTACTTGTGACTACGATCTTGTCAAGCTCATATGGTGTCATCAAAATACACATCTATAGAAAAACCATTGAAAAAAACTACTGCCTGAAAAATGATTAATAACGGATGCCAGTTGAATAACAAGAGTTAATCCTAAATATAGAGACTTTATCTCTTAAAATGCTATTACCGTTTCCTGTCTCCAGTAATCTTGTTCTCTTTCTTGGTTACTCAAAGAGGCATTTTGTTCCTATAATTAGGTAATTTGTAAAAGTATGGTTGCATGTATATTTTCTATTGTTTTTAGTTCCATACTCAAGATCATAATTAGGCTTAAATGAATAATGCTCACTCTTTTCCTCACCAAAATTTGCATTGCTCAATTAAACAGATCATAGTCAAAAATTCAGAATGACTAATTCAAATCCACGAAAGATAATTAAGACTTTATAAAGTTGCTTAGTGATCACGTCAAACTACAAAATTGAGCTCAACAGAGAAGCCTGGCCTACTTAATTAGACTAACTAACATGTGCATTGAAAACTTATATGCAATGCATTGAAAGCAACCCACCTCTCCATACGACACTGCAGGTATTTTTTTGAGAATTGCCTGCATTTTTCAGACTGGTGGCCAGCAGTCTTCAAACAATTTAGATATTCCACCTTCTCCTGCAACGAGGGTGGTACAAGAATGAATCAAAATGGAGCTGAGAAACCAAAAATGAATAAACAAGTGAAAAAGAAGCATACATACTAGGTCACACAAATGCAAACGGTCCAATGGGAATATTCCCTTTTCGGGAGGCACTGGACGGAGCCCCCTGTTGCCACCAAACGCACCACCTGTACTACACAAAACCGTCAAAGACAACATTAATAATCAGAAACCGGTAAAAAATAAAGCACAGCGAAGCATACTCTACAACATAGGAATAACAAAGGGTATTTGTTTTAGAAACAACAAAAGAAGCATAAAGATTTCAAACAACCCTAGAGCATAGCATTTTCGCTACAAAATTTGGAAGCAATTCATTTATCAAACAGAAGATGAAAGGTGAAAGGGAAACAAATACCTGCAGCACTCATTTCTAGGGTTTCATGTGGAAGCTTTGATACGGGATCTGAGAAAGCAATTTCAATTTCAACTGGATTGAATTTATAAAAAAAAACACACACACACACACCACGCTGCAAGTTGATCCTTTTGCACTTGGGATGATTAAACCAGGAGTCATGTTTCCCAAGAAAAATTCTTCTGGGTAAAATGTTCAGAACTTTATTTTATTTTTAAGCAAACTTTTTAATTAGAGTTATTAAACTTTAAGAGTTTAGTAAATTTGAATATTTTTAATAACAATCAGTTATGTATTTCATTTAAGACCAAAATCTATCGCCATTCCCACAATGTATTTCACTCTGTTGTGTATATATATGGAAGATGTTATAACACTTTGCCTTCAGAACCAGAGATTCTCCAACTTTCTCTCTTACTGTAAGAAAAATGTCTTCACCATCACTCTTTTTTTAGTGACTCAAAATTGTTTGATGATGAATTGATTTTGTTGTTCTTTTTATTTTTCCTGGTTGAAGGTCTTCTGGTTGATTTTTATTGGGTTAGAAGTCTGAAAAGGATATGGGAGACTTAACGATAATCAATGAAGGAAACCACTCTGAGGCATGCATTTTTACTTCTCTATATTCAGCATGTTTTCAAATTGTTCTGTTGCTTTTCCTTTTTGGTTTGCTAAAAAGAAGAACCCTGTATTTACCACATTGAAAAATGTTAAGGTGTGTGAATAGGGAATTATAGCAAATAATAGCTTATAGAATAGGGTTCATCTAGAACTAAGGTACTAACAAACTATTTTCCTTGTCAATATAATGTGCTACTCTCTTTTTGTATGTAGAGAAATCTATTCAATAACAAAATAACCTGACGTATACGTGCGCCAAATAATCAAACAATTCATAACCATGCCTCAGTTGATCTTCCAGTTTCTAACTGTTTCTTTTTGTGTGTGTGTTTTCTATGGCAGAAAATGGAGGGAAACGTATCTGGTCCTAGTGGGAGCCATGCTACTAATATTTTAATAAACCATGACTTTTCTGATGGGCTAAACGCCTGGCATCCCAATTACTGCCATGGCTATGTAGTTTCATCTGAATCAGGCTATCAAGAAGCAATGACAGTAGGATTAGATGGTAATTACGCTGTGATCACAGACCGTAGGCAATGCTGGCAAGGTTTAGAGCAAGATATCACAGACAAAATTTTTGTTGGTTCCACTTACATGGTTTCAGCTTTTGTTGGAGTATATGGGCTTACTCCTGATTCTACTCATGTTAAAGCTATTCTGAAACTAGAACGTCACGGTTCAGACCCAATAGGTTGACCTAGTGGTCGGATTGAAGTATTTTACAAAAAGTTATAGGTTCAAACCTTATGCTGCATACCAAAAGAACATGAAGATTGAAGAGATAAGATGACCATACCAGGGAGGATTTGATTTTGAGGGCTTGGAGACGGAAGTGATAAAAATCGCCCCAGGGTACCATTCAGCAAAGTCCTCGACGCTCAGCTCAAGCAGGGGAAGATTGTGGTGCGGGGAAGGGGTTTGGGGAAATTTTGATGGAAAAAAAACCCTCCTAAAATCAATTCTTTTTGTATATAGTTTGCATACTCAGTTGGGTGGTAAAGTTTTATCTAATTGAATTCATATTTATTTAAAATATTTTACGTGTCAAAAAGATGTTTGATAAAATCTACAAAAGAATGTTATTTGCTTTGCATAGTATCAGTTCCTTAAATATCAACACAATTATTCTTTTGTTTAAATTCACTACAAGAAAATGTTAACTTAGTGATTAAATGTTAGCAATGAAAAAAAATCGACAATTAAATATATTTTATTAACAAATTTTCTAATGTTAATTATTAACTAATATTTTTGTTAGTAATGAATTTATCAGTAAAGTAGATTTCTACTACCGACAAAAATATTAACTAATAATGAATCTATTAGTAAAATCTATCAAATAATTTAAAATTTTTACCCTAATCAAAGTCCAAAGGTTAATAGTGACATTTTGAAAAAAATGGAGAAACATGAAGGAAAAATATGGGATGCAATAAGAAACGGGGGTTCATCCCTACACCTCCCCATTTCTACCCTCTACCTCCCCAACTTTCTTCAATTTTTTTTATTATAAAAGTAACCTTTTTACTTTTTTTTTTTTACTTTTAACCTTATTAAATTAGAAACCCTAGATTTATACTTCAGCATCTCACCTCGGGAGCTACTCCCTAACCCTTCTCTCCAATTTTTTTATATTCCAAAAGTAACTTATAGTAATTTTATTTTTTACTTTTACCATGTTTAATTTAAAACCCTAATCTTCTATTCTCTCTCTCCCTTTTACTGTGCTCTTATCCCACACCTCCACACTCCATAGAATCTCATTTGTTCTTATTCTTACTCTCTTCATCTTCCTCTCCCTTTCATACATACCCTCGTAGACACAAAGAGGACAATATTATAAGATATAAAAATGGTTAGTAATTATAATATTTAATTTGGTGAAATCAGTTAATGCAGATTGAGCCATTGGGGTAAGCACAGTAACAATAGTATCAGTATAATTAATAGTAACAGTTTTTAGGTTACCAAAAAGTTGGAGAATTTACATGGGATTTATTTTTGTAAATTTTTTTATATAGAGTAAAACTTGTTTCAAAANCCAAAATAAAAGAATAATGGTTAAAGTGGAAATAAACGGATGCTCATATATGTGATATCAATGCAACGGATGCTCCATTTCCATGGGTGGGGGTGTATGTTTATATATTGGTGAAGTAAAATATTTTAACCAGCAACCGTTAAGGATAAAAAGGTTATTTGTGTAATAAAAGAAAATTGAAGAAAGTTGGGGAGGTGGAGGATGGAAATGGGGAGGTGCAGGGATCAACTCCCATAAGAAACCCCTTAATTATAAAACGTTTGTGAGCCCATGTCTAAAATGGTAAACCCAGTTTTTACTTCCTGCACTCCTACTATTTCTTTGTCCACCCCTCCAATTGTACTTCTGATTACACATTTTGAAAACTTTTCAGATTTTTTTTTAAAAAAAAAAAATCCAAAATGATATTTTTAGAATAAAATCTACAAAGCATGAAATAAATTTCAAAATATTTTTTTGGGAATAATATTTCTGAAATAAACTCTTCCAAACACATGTAATGCTTTTCAAAATGAGTTTTCTATAACATTATTACATGAAATGTTGTTCAGAGAGAATTTCTCAAACACATAAAATACATTCCGAAATAAAATTGATGGCTCATAGGAGCTGTACACTGCAATATACCAAAAACGATGTAAACTACCGTTGCATAACTGAAAGAGAAGATAAAAAATACTCCTCTATGTTTCTTCGTCAATTCTGTACATGTTTAGATTGGAGTACCATCATCAAGACAAATAAAGAAAAAAAAAAGTGGAATATTTTTGTAGGAATTATAAAATATCTGATGAAAAAATATTTTCAAAACCTCTTACACAGTGTCTTATGTTAAAAATCAGAGATCAATAAAATCAAAAGACCAAATAGTTAGCCTTATTAAGGTGAGGGAAAGTAGGAATTATATATATAACTGGAAAAAACTTCAGAAGTAAAAAAATAAAAATAAAAATTATTCAAATATTCTACACGATTATGATTGTTCTTCTAAATAAACTTTTTAAAAATAAAATCTGTACAAATGAATATTAATGTTTCAGGAACCACGGTCAGTAATATAAATTTTTCGATTATATGTCAAAATTTGATTTCCGGACACCTAATTGCGACATGTGGTTGGTAAACAGGTTTAATTATGTAAATACGTTTAAAAAGCTTTATTTGTGAATTTTTTTTTTTAAAAAAAATAGATTTATGTGAGAAAAAAACTTGCACAATTATAATAATCAAGATATTTAATTTATGGAAAAAATATTGAAACAATTCAATATCACAAATCTAATAAAGCCAATTAACTTGAATAATTCAATTACATGTATTTTCAACATTTTATTATAAAGAGTATTTAACAAGTATGAAAATTTATCTCCTATCAGTTTAATTCTTATTATCTCATGCATGTTTAAACTTAAAAAACAACAAAATAACTATAATTGAAAAACTTATCAAAAAGTCATTTTTTAAAAGCTTTCAATTCAATTAAATAATCCATTAACTTTAAGTTATCGGCATCCAACCTTAGAGTTTAATTTATATACCAAAATTATAAAAACACCCATAAATATATCTGTTATAGTATACCCAATTCAAATCATAATAATTGATTCCAAGTCTCTAATCTAAATTATATATTATTTTGGTGTTCTAATTTTCTAGACGACTAAAATCAATATGGACTTCTCATAAAAACATTGAATTCGACAAACGAAAATAAAGTCTATGAAAATTTGTCAAGTATTAAGTCTAATTTTTCAAATGAAGCAAAAGCCATCAAATAAATGGCATAAAAAGAGAACTTACTGTTTTTGGATAAAAGAAATTTGACGAAGAAAGTAAACACAACTTAAAATTAATAACTTATTTTCATTAGATTATGTAAACATTTAAGTCTACTTTCATGAATAGTATAACCAGGAGGGACGCCTCTGATGAGTTCTTACATGTTCTGCATAATTTACTGCAGAGGAACCAGTGTTAAGAATTGTGTCTAGTATCATATGCCAATGATTAATGAAGCAAAACACTACCAACCTTAGTTACAGCAAAACTTTTTGAACCACTACAAGGAAAAACGTCATTATCTATGGCTGAAATCCGTATACAAGGTCCAAAATCCGTATATAATTTTTTGTTATATACAGATTACATACGAGCAAAAATCCGTATATAATACTGTCGTAGGTAGTGTTATATACGGATAATCCGTATATAATTATATACAAAACATCCGTATATAATTATATACAGATTATCCGTATATTCGTATATAAGTATATACGACTATTCCGTATACACGTATATAATTATATACGGATACGGATGTTCTAATATCATAATATAATCTATATTCTATAAAAAAAATCATAATATAATCTATATAATGTTGATTACCATGTCTAAACGCATCAGTTTCAAAAGTCAATAGGCAAACTAATGTAAAATGTAATTTATATTCCTTTATCTACCATTCATTAAATTGGTCATAAATTTTGTAATAAAATATAATTAAAACCCATACCAGAATTATCAATGTCAAATCCATATTTTACTACTTGCACTGCTTATTGAGATTACCCTTTAACCACTTGTTTTTTTATCAATTAAGTAATTCAAAAATGTGTAACAACAGTGTCTGGGTTGTGCAGTTGTTAATCACGCTAGTCTCACACACTACAGCTCCCCATTTCGAACCTGGGCTCAGACAATCTCATTAAATTAACTTTTACATTTTGGAATGAAAAAGAAAAAGTGATGACTTCAGATTTCAAGGTCTCAAATTTAGAGTGTTGAAGTTGGAACATATTTTAAATTGAGTAACT
Organism: Vigna radiata var. radiata; assembly: GCF_000741045.1. Taxonomy (NCBI): domain Eukaryota; kingdom Viridiplantae; phylum Streptophyta; class Magnoliopsida; order Fabales; family Fabaceae; genus Vigna; species Vigna radiata. The sequence goes on along the minus strand of NC_028355.1, from coordinate 20,856,404 downwards.
AAACTCATTGTTACCATGAACTCTTAGCTCAATATCATTTTACAATGTTATACTTCCAAAGTAGTTTTTTAGAATGTTATCCTTCCCTAGCTTTTATACTATTAGGAACTCTTGATATTGATGACCTAATCCATGTATCGAAGAGAGATAAGAAGCCAAAAGTTTATGATATTAGTAAGGCTTGGTGTATGGCATAAGAAAAAGGGACACCGATGGCAGTATGATCAGAGAGTGGAGGAGGCAGTTCTGAAGGACAACTGTTGTACCATTGTTGTATTTTCTAAAATAAAGAAACATTGTTCTTTGTTGTCTTTGCTGTTCTGGAGTTAAAACATAAATGTGTTCCAGGTTTCTTGGTCTTAAGAAACCTAAGACAATAACTATAGGAGTGGTGGTAGGGACAATGGTATTGATGTGGCAACAGTGGTTATCAGTGATGGGTATTGAGGGTACCAATAACCAAGATCACTAATTTAGTCACAATAGTAACATATCAAGCTCTCTAATGACAATCACCATAACATTGAACATTAACATCATACAAAGATAAAAGCACAAATTACTGAGGGGGGAAAACCCCACAGTAAACAGATAAAAGAACATATTAATGAACACATACTCTTAAAGTATATTCATGTTATATGCTTCAATGTACAACAACTCTATCAATGACATAGGTATGCATTATATATAAGTTCAAATGTCAATACTCTTACCTTTTGTCTTCAAAACTTACTTCAGGAATTAAAAACAAGCAATTAAAGAAACCCAAAGCTGCAAACCCTACCAAGCCTCAAGATCCCTAGCAATTAAAAACAGCTTACAATCAATATATTACTAAGCAGAGACAGATTTTGAATATAAGGCTGCTTTTAGGTATATGTAACGGAGTTTTTAAATTATACCTCTAAATGTCCAGCATGAAAGAGATCAAAAGCACCACCAATATATACAAAGAGAATAAGGTCCTGGACCCTGCAACAGAGACAATAAATTAGAGGCCAACTACTACTCTATAGTTTAAGTACATTTAACATCCTCACTCAAAGACCTGCTTGAGGTTTATAAGTCAAGTAACGACTAACTAGGGATCTGCTTCAAGTCCCTCGTAAAGAAACAAATCGATCTAACATCACCAAATAAATAAGGAACAACTTTATTTTCATTTAGAAAGAAATACCAATAACACAACTACACAAATCACCATCAAAGACAATCAGATTAAATCGAACCAATTAATTTTCTGATTCACCTTGCAACCTCTACTAGCTACAACGATGTCTTCAAAAGCTGGAATCAAAAAGTAGAAAAAAGGACTTGGAACATTATTTCCTTTCACTCAGGAATAAAATATATAAAAGGAAGAAAAGGGGAAAAAGATACGAACAGCTATGCACACATAAAGTCACATCAAAATCCCGCAAAAGACACATGGAAATGTACATTTAAACAGATGAAAATGGATGTCATTCAAGGCTGAAACCAAACTGATTAAACAATCATCCAAATTAATTAAAACCTAATCAATCCAATGAAGGAAGAATAATGTGATACAATCAAAATGCAATCAAATCAGTGTTTGTAACTTCCTATCTCATGTAACAAGTTCAACTACATGTAATCAATTCCAAATAAGCATTAAAGGTAACCTGAAATAGAGAAAGGGCCAACAGAAAGATAGAGAACAATCTTCCATGGACTAAGTGCCGATTAAAGTTTATATAAGAATAGATACAAGATTTTCAGCTAAAGACTTAAAGTATAAGAGTGTAAACATTAGCCGCAGTCTAAAAGAACAATAATAATGACAGATAATGATTGGAAGTTAACAGTGAAACATGTTGTGTGTGGAAAAAATATCATAAGAAATGAATGTATTAAGTTCTTATGTAGTTGATATACTATAATGTAACTGATATTTTACTCAGTGCAAACAGTATGAAAATGGGGAAAGAACGCAAATCAAATATTTTGGACTGAACATTAGACAAAAGAGAAAATGCTATGCAACTTTCCTTAAAAATTAGTCAATATAGTGGAAACTATGCTATTAAGAGTTGAAAATGAATTCATATTATCACATAAATGGACGGGTATACAAAAAATAAGAAAGCATACCAAAACTCACAGAAGATTTGATTTCTCCTCAATAGATAATCAAAGAAACTAACACAACTATTGTGAGTATCAAATACAGGTATTACAATCAATTAATTATCAAAGTTCATCATTGGATATAATCTTTATGAATATTTGGGAATTGGAAATACCACTTTAAAGTGGCAGCAGCAGCAGCAAGGCACAAATAATACTCTTTATAATAACTAACATACTCCTTTTTTATTACTTGTATTCATTTTCCCAATATCACGTTTGTGAGCAGTGCTAATCAAGACAAGAAGGCGGCTGATGAATAGGATTAATTTTGTTTTCTGTGATGAGTACATAGAATTAATTTGTTTGATTGTGATGATAGACAAAGACAGGAGGAGAACAAGGTTCTTCACATAAGAAAGAAAACAAACGATACAAGGAAAAAAAACATATGTATATAAATACATATAACCCAATAGGTTGACCTAGTGGTCGGATTGAATATTTTACACAGTTATAAGTTCAAACCTTATAGTGCATACCAAAAAAACATGAAGATTGAAGAGATAAGATGAACCTAATTTGAGTTTGAGGGATTGGAGACGGAAGTGATAAAAATCGCCTCAGGTACCCTTCAGCAAAGTCCTCGACGTCTCGCCACCTCGACCTCGACCTCGACGCTCGACCCAAGCAGGGGAAGACGCTCCACGAACACAAGCAAGGGAAGATTGTGGTGAGGGGAAGGGATTTGGGGGAAATTTGATGAAAAAAAACCCTACTAAAATCGATTACTTTTGTAGTGGAGTTTGCATACTGAGTTGGGTGGTAAGGTTTTGTTAAAGCAATTTTCTACGTAATAAATAATATATATATATTAAAATATTTGATTTTGAAAAATATATTTTTTCCATCACATTTAAACTACTACACAGTATCAAAATGTGTTAAAAAATTGATTTCAAAATATCATTTTCCTCTTATTTTATTGTTGTAGAGAGTAAAAAACATTGTTAATAAAATCGTTCTGATCATAAAATGGATCATCATTTATTTTAAAAATTTCTGATTTTCACATTTACTTTACTTCCAAATTACTTAACTTCCATATAAATTAACACAATTTTTCATAATTTAATTAATTAAAATACGTACGAAATAAACAATCTGATAATAATAAATTATACATTTTCGCTTAAAAAAATATTTTATTACAGTTCACCTAAAATTTTATTTGCGGGAGATTAAATTTAACCAAAGCTTCATATTTTGAATTAATACCTAATATTAATCATCATCACATCAATTTATTATATCTATAAATAATTATCCATATATCAATTTGTATATAACTTTCATTTTAAAATATTTTATATCAGTTTAAAACATATTTTGTAATTTTTTTTTATATTTAGTTTTACTTATTGCAAGTAAAATGAATAATACTTAGTTTTTCTCTATCCCAACAATTTATTACTTAAAATTATTATAACATTATTTCAATACTTTTTTATAAATTTTATGAACAAGATATTTATTTCAACATTACTAAATCATTTTAATTCATACAAAATTTATTCATTAAAGTATTATTGTCATATAACTTAGGGTAAAAAACTATTCTATAATTGATATTTCAATATAACATTTTTATTTATTACATTTACTTACATAAAGTTGTTTTCATATCATTACTAAAAAAATATAAATATATTAATTTTAAACCACTACTTAAGATTTTTTAATACTTATATACTCTCTTTTTTTCAAAACAATAAATTCATTTTAAATTTGTATAACGAATAATCATAATGTAATATAATTTTAAACATATTTCATTAGTTTTAAAAAAAAATTACATCAGATTGCTTTTATTTTATCATTTAAATTATTCTACATTGAATTCACACAAAATATAATTATAACTTTTTATTTTGTTTACATATTCTTCAAACTCTTTATTTTCTAAATTAAAGAAAAAGTAAAAGACCGAGTAGAATTCGGTTCGCCAAAAATCAAACACGGACCGGTTCTTTGATACTGACGTGGATTATTAACTATAAGAATTTGATTAAAAATTGAATTTCTGAAGTCTAACAATAAATGGGTTTAATTAAGTAAATAAAATTATAACTGTTTATCTATATATATATATATATATATATATATATATATATATATATATATATATATATATATGTATGTTGCTGTTTTTCAGTTGGTACGTTTTAACAATGTGTACCGGATTATAGTAGACAAAAATACTCTCATTTATCATGGATTCAAAGTTTTAAGGTAAAGGATATTTAAATAATTTTCATTCTCAAAACTAAAAAAAAAAAAAAAACTCTCAAACCCTTACTCACCTCCCTCATTTCTCTCAACCCTTTCTCTTTCATCCCTCTCACTCCAACATTTTCTCGGTCATCTCTCTCACTCCAACATTTTTTTTGTCATCCCTACGGTTGCCCCAATTGAAAAAAAAAAAAATCATAAACTCTTGCCTAACCCTTGTCCTTTTCCCTTTCCACAAAGTGTTTCTTTTTCCTTTCTCTATTGGTATGGGATACATGATGTAAGATTACAACCTATAATTGAAAGAACTGTACTCCTAGGAAATTCTTCTATACCTATTTATTTAATTTTCTTATGTCCCTTTTTTATCACTGAATCAACTTCTACAGGCGTTTAGAATAAACTTTAACCACTGTGCAAGATAAAAANCAGTAAAATCATTTTTTACCTTTGAGATTTGGAAAGAGTAACATAAAATGACAAAATTTATATTCATTTTACACACATTAATAAATATAAAATGATTATAA
>NC_028355.1:20848466-20850699 GCF_000741045.1 Vigna radiata var. radiata | reverse complement strand
AAATTTTGGAAGGATAAGAATTTAATTCTTATATCCCCAATATTTTTATTTTATTTATTTATTTTATGCCTATTTATTTTCTTGCAATATTGGAAGGATAAGAAGTTGTCTAACGGGCTCTGCCGAATTCAACTTCCTATTTCCCCAAATCGTTATTCCTTCTTTACGTTTTTTTTTATTTACATTTAATTTACTTTGCAAATTTGGAAGGATGAGGAGTTGTCTAACGGGCTCTGCCGAATTCAACTTCTTATTTCCCCACTACGTTGATTTTATTTACTTTATGTTTAATTATTTTCTTGCATTTTGGAAGGATGAGAACTTGACTAATGGACTATNCCGATTCATCTTCTTATTTCCCCAATCTGTTTATTCTACGTTCATTTCTCTCCTTGTATACTTATTTCCTTTTACGTTTATTCAATTTTTTGTGTACTATAATCCTTTTTGTATATTCTATCTATCTGTTTATATTGGTTTAGCTGATCTTGAATATACTTTCTTTATTTTCCATCTTTTGAATATTAGGCGTNTAATCGGTAAAAAGTTTAAGTAATGAAATTTATATAGTTAGGANATGAATCTTTGACGTTTGAGAATATTTTTAGGATCTGTGATGAGTAAGAATGAGTTCTGGATGTTTAGAAAGGTTGTATGATAAAAGAAATAGTCTGTACAGTCCGAAAAGTGAATTTTCGTGATTCTAGAATGACGAACTCGCTGGAGCNAGTTACGCGCGGCAGATTTAGTGTTTTTGATGATTTTGACGTTTTGGGAGTTCTAGATGTNCGTTTTNGACGTTCTTTAGGTTGTTCTGGGGGTTTTTGACCCTTNCGGAGCCATTGGTAATGGTCTCCAAGCTGTTTGAGGTACTAAAGTGTTCGGATTAATCACCCATGAAGTTAATTATGATAGTATGTGACGTTTTCTGTGATAATATGAAATGTCTGAGCATGTATGAGTTATTCCTGTTGATGTGAATAAAGATNGNAATGTATTGAATGTATGATTTGTGAATGGAAAGTGTGGAATAGAGTTCCANAGAGGAACTCCTGTGGACTGTATGTTGAATGTTGTATGTGTGAATATAAGAGCTCAGATCTAGGGGTTCATTNCGAGACTCTCAATAGTTTTGATCTCACGTGGTGAGATAGCTATGCGGTGGAGAGTGGGAAGTCCTTTCCGAAGATCCATTTTAATGGACAGAGTAGGAAGGATGTAGCTTCAGTGGTTGTATCTATATCCGAAGATCCAGTTTAGGGGACAGAGTAGGATAAGATTATTGAGCTAGCAATTAAATACATCCTTATCTGAAGATCCATTTTTGAGGGGACAGAGTAGGATAGGATGTAGTTGTGTAAGGTACCACTGTAAGTGTTGAACCTGCTAGGAGTTCGATACTCACGTGAATGTTTGGATGAGTTGAGTGTATGATGATTATGGTATGTTTATTTTCTTATTGAGAAATTGTTATGCGAGAAGGAAGTATGTTATTAATCTAAATATACCATGTGTTTTCTATTGCATTAGCTCACCCTTGTTTTGTTTGTTGTTTGGTCGTTATTGTATGTTGTGTGTTAAATTTTGGCGATGATCATCCGGTGGGTGTGAGAAGAAGATGATGAAATACCGGTGGAGCAGGCATTAGATGGAGAACCGACTGGAGTTTAGTTAATATGGAAGTGACTTTGTATTATATGTTTTTAAGTATGAATTGTATTAAGATATATTTCCAGTATTGATTTGTATAATAATGAGGAAAAACTTTTATTCCTCCTTTATGATTGTTCTACCATATTATTGATGTAAGAACTCTATTATAGTCTGATGCTATAAATATGGGGATGTTACAATGACAGAGAAAATGTTGAGATGAGAGAGAAAATATCTCTGATGACAAAGGATTTATGATTTTTTTTTCAATTGGGACAACAGTATGACAGAAAAAATGTTGGAGTGAGAGAGATGAAAGATAAATGGTTGAGAGGAATGAGGGAGGTGAATAAGGGTTTGAGGTTTCTTTTTTTAATTTTGAGAATGCAAATTATTTAAATATCCTCGACCTTAAAACTTAGAATCCATAATAAATGAGGGTATTTTTGTCTACTATAATCTGGTACACATGGTTAAAACGTACTAACTGAAAAACAGACGTACGCGTGTTAACAAACCCATATATATATATATATATATATATATATATATATATATATATATATATATATATATATAT
>NC_028355.1:20845529-20847946 GCF_000741045.1 Vigna radiata var. radiata | reverse complement strand
CAGACGTACGCGTGTTAACAAACCCATATATATATATATATATATATATATATATATATATATATATATATATATATATATATATATATATATATGTATTTATGGGTCGTTAACTAAATTTTTCTGAGGGATGAGGAGAAAGAGAAGAAAGGTTAACGCCAACTCTCACAGTAACAAAGCCACGTGGAAACTGTACACCTCATCATCATAAAACTACAGATATTTTATTTTTATGTTACTTATTATTGACTCAACCTTTGTGAAACAAAGCAAAATCGCATGCCCCTTTCCCCCTACTTATATATTTTACTCACACTCACCCAACCCAAACAGACAGACAAAATCCAAATCTCAAACACATGACACCCAATGTTCAAATACCCCTCTGGGACTCCGCCGCCGCAGACGGAGGACCGGTCTCCCCGTTCTCTCCCAATGCGCCCGACACCGTCTCCTTCTCCACCGATCATTTCCGGATGTTCCACTTCAAGGTCCTCACCTGTCCACGTGGCAGGGCCCACGACTGGACCGAGTGTCCCTACGCCCACCCCGCCGAGAAGGCTCGCCGCCGGGACCCCCGCAAGTTCCTCTACTCCGCCACGGCATGCCCTGATTACCGGAAGGGGAACTGCAAGAGGGGTGACACGTGTCAGTTCGCGCATGGCGTGTTCGAGTGCTGGCTCCACCCTTCTCGCTACAGAACCCACCTCTGTAAAGACGGGACTAACTGCCGCCGCAGAGTTTGCTTCTTCGCTCACACCAACGACCAGCTCCGCCTCGCACCCGATTCGTCCTCTCTTTCCTCTCCCACTTCGGTTATCACCTCTTCCTTCTTCGATTCTCCACCCTCTTCTTCTTACGTCCACAACATACAAGAGATAGTTAGTTCAATGCGGAATGTTCAACTGGAGGATGGACTTTTCTCGGGTTTGACCCGGTGCGTGTTCGGGTCAACAAGTGGCGGTATTTTGAGTGGTAATGGGTGTGAGGAAGAAGAGCCTGCTATGGAGAGAGTGGAATCTGGGAGAGATATTAGGGCGAGAATATACGCGAAGCTTAGCAGGGAGAATTCCTTTGCAGGTTCTGCTCCTCACGTTGGATGGGTCTCGGAACAGGTGAATGGATTCCGGGGCCTTTGATTTCTCTCTCTACTGTTAACCTCGTATGATGCCATGTCAAATAAAATAAAATTTCATGTACATAGTTGTTGAGTTCTGAAGAGACTGTTGGGTGTCTTTGCTTTGTACTTCTCTCTCTAACATTTTTCCCGACCAATTGATTGTATAATATCAATTGTTTATTTTCGATTGTAGTTTTCTGTTACCACACCACCTTTGTCTCAGGAATGTCAGAAATCAAAAGATTGAACAATGGTGTCTTTTTTCTGTTACCACACCACCTTCCTACATATGTTTGATTTTTCAAGCACTCTCTTCTCCATTTTCTCCATTCATATCTAGTTTCTGCTGGATAGTTTTGCAATGCTCTTTTCCATTTTCTCTGATTTTGGATCATTCCGATTGTGCTAGCAGACAAAGGGACAAAGTAGAAAAACCCAAAGTAAAAAAGCAGACATTGTTTATCTTCTTCTATAATACAGCTTTTGCAGTGTTTGAAATCTGTGTGTTGCAATGGCTTCTCTTGTTTACGGTACGTAGTAAACGACATGAGAAAATGATGGTGACATTTAATTGTTTTTAAGATTCGAATGTAAGCAATTTGCACGTTGTTATCTAATACAGGTTAATGTTTGGTTGAGGTATAACTTGGGGTCCAACTACTGTAATGGAAGATTTTGGATGAGCACTCGATTTAATGATTCAAATTTATGAAGCTTCTTCCTGAATATAATCTCACAGTTTAAAATATGTATCGTGCATTGTACCTGATAAATATTGCTTTATATAATTAAAAATTATAATAAATAAGCATTTTTATTACACGAATCGTGTTTTAACTTTGCAATAAAATTTGATATAAAGTTATTTTTATTTAAGAGACACTGATTACAGGTTATTGAATGAGAAAATATTTGGTTCATTGTGGGGGTGAGAATGTAAAATACACTTCTAAAATAGAAAAAAAAATTATATAAAAAATCTTTAATTAGAAGAGAACGAAAGTTTGATTTTGTAGGATATCTAAATCTTAAAACTGGGTAGATTTCATTTCCTAATTTATAATTTTGTAGCTTATGATAAATTTTAATTAATAAAATATAGTACGAAAGGGAATACTTTTATAAATTTTAATTAATAAAATATAATACTTTTATACTTTTATACTTTTGTAGCTTATTTACATGCATTTTTGGTGGCATGCACTAATAAGAAATGAAAAATGAAATATATAGTTATTGACTATAACTCAATCACACACACATATATATATATATATATATATATATATATATATAT